>NW_028225831.1:0-142506 GCF_052327205.1 Somniosus microcephalus | reverse complement strand
CCGTGCGCGGCCTAGCGCTTCAGGCCCGGCCGGGCTCTCGGGCCGCGACTCACCTCAGCTGAGCTCCCGCTTCGGGAGAGAGAGACAGAGGGGGAAGGAGAGAGAGAGAGAGAGAGAGAGAAATTCCTGAATCAATACTAATGAATCAACAATTTCCTCACCTCCATTACCATTTTTTTTAGCTTCAGGCCTGGCCGGTCTTTAATGGCCGCCACTCACCTCAGCTCAGCTCCCGCTCGGCAGTTTGAAGGATTAGGCCCCGCCCACAAACGCCATGAAACGCCCCCCAATTGGTCAACCATCACGTCACTCAAAGCTAATGAGGGGTTCGTTTTTAAAAGTAAATACGCCTATGACACTCTCCTGATTGGTCAACCGCTATTTTGAACATTTTTTGAATGTTTTTTAAAAGTAAATACACCTATGACATGACACTCCCCTGATTGGTCAACCGCTAATTAGCAGATTTTGTAGTTTTTTGAACTTTTAAAAAAAGTAAATATGCCTAGGACACTCCCCTAATCATAAGCTTTCTTTTGATATAACATATGTGTAGGTACGCTCTATAACTTTTGAGTGATGCCCGGACAGACAGACACCACGATCCTTATATATATATATATATATATATAGATAGATAGACTAGCTAGAGTGCCCGGCGGTGCCGAGGCTTTTTCGAGGGCATGTTGTTGTTGGAAGAGAGAGAGCGACTGGGGGGGAAGAGAGAGAGCGACTGGGGGGGAAGAGAGAGAGCGACTGGGGGGGAAGAGAGAGAGCGACTGGGGGGGAAGAGAGAGAGCGACTGGGGGAGAAGAGAGAGAGCGACTGGGGGGGGGGAAGAGAGAGAGCGACTGGGGGGGAAGAGATCATCCAAATTCAGTACCCGGTCCCTGCTTTCTCCCCATACCCCTTGATCCCTTTAGCCTTAAGAAATATATCCAACTCCTTCTTGAATATATTTAATGAAATGAATACGTGTGGGCTGTGATGACTCACTGCACTTGCAATATAGATTTTAAAAACTTGCATTTATATAGTGGCCCTCATCTTGAAAAGACTGTCCAGAGCACTTTACAGATCAGCGAACGAGAGAGCAGGAGGGTAAAGAATAAATGGAATGTATTTAAAGGGTAAGCCAGATGAGCGATTGAAAAGACGAGACTTTTGTAGGGTTTTGAAAGCAGGGGGAGATTATTGTACAAGGCAGGGGTGTGGCGGCTGAAAAAGCAGCCCCCAATGGCACAGAAACCGCAGCAAGACAGAAAAAAAACCTTAATTTTATATATTTTTTCTCTTTACTGCAGAACATCACCAAACGAAGAAAAGACTTCTGAAGATGCACAATGCTAGCAGTATTAGGGAGCACCTCGATATCTTACAGAGTGCGATTAGACCGAACATTCCTCCAACTGAAGAGTCCGAATTGGGCAATGAAACGCAGCAGCATACAAGACAAAAACGTTTTTTTGTCATATCCAAGATTTGTGGAGGTCATGGTCACTGCTGACAGCAAAATGGTGTATCATCACGGGAGGAATTTGCAGCACTACATTTTAACACTTATGTCAATAGTAAGTAAGCATCAGCAAATGTGGGCGTGTGTTTGCGTAAGTGTGACCAAAACAATACAAGTGGAAAGAGGCATTTATATCCCTGTTTGGTTCACAGAAGCTGTTACCAATTCACAATTCACAATTCAAATCGCTTTATTGGCATGATAAGTTACATCTTATGTTGCCAAAGCATCAAAATACATTTATGGTTTACCACATAAACGCAGTTCTATTCATACAGTGTATAAACAGGTATATCCCTGAGTGTATAAATATACATTCGCATTGTTTATATATATTCTTTTCTTAGTTTACTGGTTGGCTCTCTGTTCATGGCCCCAACCCTTGTCTCCCCTCCCCATCCCCCAGCCCAATTAATTCCAGTTCTACCTTCTCTAAACTGCTCTGCTCTCTGAGCCATATCAGTGAAAACAATGAGTGATAATGTTGGGAAGCCAGTTCAAATTATTGTTGGTGAAATTGGTGGACGAATACTTAAGGCATTCCTTTGGAAGGGGTGGCATTAACCTATTTAAAATAATTTAGTTAACTCCCATTTGTAGTCAACAGTAACTTCTAGCTGAGATGTATTTTAAGCAGCTGAACTATATAGGTCCAGATAAAGAAAGATATTTGGTTAGACGAGACATATTGTCTCTCTCCTTCGGTCAATGCAGGAAGGTGAGAATTCCTCTGGTCACAACGTACAGCGACGAGGTTTGTGAAGAGTTCCTCTCTTTGCCCCTTCAACTGAAATCTTATATGTGTTTTTTAAATGATTTCACTAGATAGAGGAAATAGGGATCTTCACAAATTAACTTAGTGTCACCAAACATAGCATTCGATGGAATCCTTACCCCGCTGTCTGAAATATTGCTGTTGGTGTAATGTGAAACAAGAAAAAGGCATCCAGAGAAAATGGTTGATAAAATACAGTAAAAATTAAACAGGCTCAAAAAGTAACTGAAACAATCATTGCAAAGAACTGTTTTTATTTAAATCCAGTGTTTAGCACACCAGCTTGAACAAGTACCAAAGCGAGGCATTGTGCAATAAAACCAATCCTATAACTTGCATACCATGTGGATCATTAATGCATAAGCAATGAATCCACAAGTATATGACAAAGTTAGTAATCTTGATATATTCTAAATGCCTGTGGCGTACCGATCACAGAACGGACACAATCCGCTTTCCGGTCTGTAGACTATAAATCAGGCGTCATGCCTTTAAGAAGGATCACACCTTTAAGAAACTCGATCTGCAACATAGTTAAGCCCAGAGCGGGGGAGGAGCAGTCAAAGCTGTGGACTGATGAAAGGCAGTCGTACTTTGTGTAGTCTCTGACTCCATTTTGTGTTCAGCATGCAGCCTCAACAATTAAACCTTTTCTGTTGAAGCTCTCCGAGTTCAGTATTTTTTGCTAGGAGTACGTAGACTCCTACATTGGTGACCCCGACGCTCAGGACGACTCCTAAGCGTAACCATGGCTGACACAAACGCAGTTTCTGTGAAGCTGCCGGAGTTCTGGGAGAACCTGGCCACCGCCTGGTTCCTTCAAGCCGAATTGCAATTCCGACTCCGCGGCATCACCGCCGACGCAACGATGTACGACTACCTCCTCACCTCCCTGGGCAGCTCCACAATCACGAAAGTCTGGACAACACTACAAAACCCTCCGGAGGAAGGCAAGTACGCACATCTCAAGGCCGCGCTCATTAAAAAATTCACAGCCCCCCAATTCTTGCGCTACTGCCACCTCCTCGACTTCCTGGGCCTCGGTGACTCCACGCCGTCAGACTTGCTCTCACACATGCTTGCTCTGACCGACGAGAAACCGCCCGGCTCCCTCTTCCGCACGCTCTTTATCCGCCAACTACCTCCCAGCATCCGCCCGGCGATCGTGGCGTCCAGCCTCACGGACCTCGAGGCCCTGGCCAACGAAGCCGATAAGCTCCTGTCCGCCAGCTCCAACCATGCCGTCACCCCCGACCTGGCCTCCGCAGCGTCGGCGCGCGCTCCACCCTCTATCGCGCGGCCACACAGCTCGGTCACGAGGCCCACCGGGCCCCCACGTCCCCCAAGCCCTCCGACCCAGGGCTACTGCTACTTCCATACCTGGTTCGGCGCACGGGCACGCCGCTGCAGCCATCCCTGCACGTTTCCAACCGCCCCCACACCGGCCTACACGATGGCCGTGGGGCAAGCAGGCGCGCTGCTGTACGTTACGGACAGCGCCTCCGGACGCCGTTTCCAATGCGACACGGGCGCGCAGTGCAGCATCATCCCCGCGTCCACCCTCGAGATCCAGCAAGATGGCCGCGGCCCTGCGCTGGCTGCCGCCAACGGCACCGACATCCGGACATACGGCACCTGTACCGTCACCATCGACCTCGCAGGCCGCCGCTACCACTGGGAGTTTATCACCGCCAAGGTGCTCTCCCCGCTCCTCAGTGCGGATTTCCTGTGCGCCCACGGCCTGTTGGTCGACATGCCTCGGCACCGCCTCGTGGACATGAACACCATGTCACCTATCCCGGGCGCCATGGCCCCCCCCCCCCCAACCTGCCGAAATGGCGTGGCAGTGCCGCACCCGCTCAACGGACGACTACTCAGCACTCCTGGCTGAGTTCCCAGCCCTCACCAACCCGACCTTCTCCGCGAAGGTTGCTAAGCACGGGGTAGAACACTTCATCCCCACCACAGGCCCACCGGTGTATGCTCACGCCCGCAGGCTGGACCCGGCCAAGCTGGAGATCGCGCGGGCCGAGTTCGCCACAATGGAACAGCTCGGCATCATCCGCCACTCCAACAGCCCCTGGGCCTCCCCACTCCACATCGTCACCAAACCCGATGGGGGATGGCGCCCCTGCGGGGACTACCGGTGCATAAACGATGCCACCACGTCGGATCGGTACCCCATACCGCACATTCAAGACTTCTCGGCTAGACTGGCCGGCCGCTCAGTCTTCTCCAAAGTCGACCTGGTGCGCGGTTACCATCAGGTGCCAGTCCACCCAACGGACGTTCCTAAGACGGCCATAATCACCCTTTTTGGGCTATTTGAGTTCCTCCGAATGCCCTTCGGCCTCAAACGCGGCCCAGGCCTTCCAGCGGCTCATGGACTCGGTCCTCCGGGACCTGAAGTTCCTCTTTGTCTACCTGGATGACATCCTGGTAGCTAGCTCCTCCAAGCAGGAACACATCGAGCAGCTTCGCACCCTGTTCCAGCGGCTCAGTGAGCACGGGCTCATCATCAGCCCAGCCAAGTGCCAATTCGGCCTCAGCAGGATCGAATTCCTCGGCCACCACATCACGCAGGACGGAGCCATTCCCCTGCCCACCAAGGTGCAAGCCGTCCAGCAGTTCCCCCGGCCTACCACCATCAAAGGCCTCCAGGAGTTCTTGGGGATGATCAACTTTTACAACCGCTTCATTCCCGGAGCGGCCTCCCTCATGCGGCCCCTATACGAAGCCCTCCGGGGTAAGAAAGACAGAATGGCGATCGAGTGGGCGGCGGACATGTTGACCGCTTTCGACTCGGCCAAAAAGGCGCTCGCCGACACCACCATGCTCGCTCACCCACAGCCCAATGCCAGGGTGGCCCTCACCACGGACGCCTCCGACCACGCGGTCGGCGCCGTGTACGAACAGTGGGTCGACTGGGCCTGGCAACCGCTGGCCTTTTTCAGCCGCCAACTGCGCCCCCCGGAGGCCAAATACAGCGCCTTTGACCGCGAGCTCCTCGCACTGTACCTGGCAGTCTGCCATTTTAGATTTCTTCTGGAGGGTCGCCCCTTCACCGCGTTTGTCGACCACAAACCCCTGACATTCGCGATGGCAAAATCTGCGGACCCGTGGTCAGCCAGGCAACAATGCAAGCTCGCCACGGTGTCCAAATTCACCACGGACATCCGGCACATCTCCGGTCGAGACAACGTGGTGGCCGACTGCCTATCCCGCCCCGCCGTCCACGGCGCCCACCTGGCAGTGGACTATGCTCAACTGGCACTGGAGCAACGCACCGACCCTGATCTGCTCTCCGCGCCCACAACCCTCCCAGGGCTGCGACTGACTGACCGTCGCCTGCGGCCCGTCCGCTGTCACAGTCAAATGCGACACCTCCTTGGCGCAACCCCGCCCCGTAGTCCCGGCGTCCTGGCAAAAACGGGTGTTCGACATTGTCCACGGCCTCTCTCACCCCGACACCCGCGCATCCATTAGACTGGTGGCCAACCGATTTGTCTGGCGCGGCCTGCGCAAAGATGTGCGCGTCTGGTCCAGATCATGCATAGCTTGCCAGCGTGCCAAAATCCACCAGCACGTCAAAGCCCCACTCGAGGAGTTCACCATGCCAGAAAGAAGGTTCGACCACGTCCACATCAACCTCGTCGGCCCCCTGCCGCCATCACAAGGTCACACGCACCTGCTGACAATCGTGGACCGTACCACCCACTGGCCCGAGGCCATTCCACTGACGTCCACCACCACCGCCGACATCGCGAGGGCGTTCATCGGTACCTGGGTCACTCGGTTCGGCGTCCCCTCCGACATGACGTCGGATAGAGGCCCGCAGTTCACCTCTGATCTGTGGGCCGCCATCGCCCGAAAACTCGGGGTGGCCGTTCACCGCACCACGGCTTACCACCCCCAAGCCAACGGACTGTGCGAGCGATTCCACAGGTCCATGAAGGCGTCCCTCCATGCCAGCCTCGAGGACGAGGCTTGGATCGACCGCCTCCCGTGGGTGCTACTCGGCCTACGCTCCGCGGTCAAGGAAGACTTGTAAGCCTCGGCGGCGGAATTCGTGTACGGCCAGCCGCTGAGCGTACCCGGAGAGTTCGGGCCCACCGCCACGACCCCCTGGTCGGCTGACCAGCAACGCCGCGCTTTCGCCAACCGAGCACAACAGTTCGCTCCGGTACCCACCGGCCGGCACGGCGAACCAGCAACCCGCGTACCACCTAGCCTGCACATGGCCAAATTTGTTTTCGTGCGCCATGACGCCCACCGAGGACCTCTACGGCCCCCATACGACGGACCCTACAAGGTACTCCAGACGGGGAACAAGTTCTTCCTCCTCGAAGTGGGCGGCAGAACTGACAAGGTGTCGGTCGACCGGCTCAAGCTGGCGCACCTAGAGCCCGACGAACCCGTTCAAGTGGGCCAACCCCCACTGCGGGGCAGACCGCCTAAGAGCCCGACGCGTCCGACCGCCCCGCTCCCGACACCAACCGCCAAGAGCCGTTCCGGCCGTGCCATCAAGCCGCCACGCCGGTTCGTACACTCCCTACTAGCAGATTCTGGGGGGAGCTGTGTGGCGTACCGATCACAGAACGGACACAATCCGCTTTCCGGTCTGTAGACTATAAATCAGGCGTCATGCCTTTAAGAAGGATCACACCTTTAAGAAACTCGATCTGCAACATAGTTAAGCTCAGAGCGGGGGAGGAGCAGTCGAAGCTGTGGACTGATGAAAGGCAGTCGTACTTTGTGTAGTTTCTGACTCCATTTTGTGTTCAGCATGCAGCCTCAACAATTAAACCTTTTCTGTTGAACCTCTCCGAGTTCAGTATTTTTTGCTAGGAGTACGTAGACTCCTACATGCCGAACATTTGTCTTGCTCAAAGCTATGGTTATTACGCATTGAAAAATAGGATTTTAGTACTTAAGATTAGAAATTACTACTATTAGTAGCCGAACACTTAATTTGTACGTGTGACGTTCCCTTGTCCGCTATTTTAGTGACACTGCTATCCCAGAGTAAATGGGTTAACCTTTGAAGTAACATACTGAGAAAGGTCCTGCAAATACTTTTAAGCGTTTGTTTAAGGATTAACTGGTCTTCATCTCATTCCTGCCTGTGAGACCACCAACAACAACAACAGCTTGCATTTATATAGCGCCTTTAACGTAGTTAAACGTCCCAAGGTGCTGCACAGGAGCGATTATCAAACAAAATTTGACACCGAGCCACATAAGGACATATTAGGGCAGATGACCAAAGGGTTGGTCAAAGAGGTAGGTTTTAAGGAGCGTCTTAAAGGAGGAAAGAGAGGCGGAGAGTTTTCGGGAGGGAATGCCAGAGTTTAGGTCCTCGGCAGCTGAGGACACGGCCGTCAGTGGTGGAGTGGTTAAAATCGGGGATGCGCAAGAGACCCGAATTGGAGGAACGCAGATATCGCGGAGGGTTGTAGGGCTGGAAGAAGTTACAGAGATGGAGAGGGACGAGGCCATGGAAGAACTTGAAAACCAGGTTACTTAACCGAGACCTTGCATTGTACGAAATGACTGATGTGCTTTAAGCACACAACAGTGACAACACTTCAGGGAAAAAAAAAGTCAGTGCTTGTATGCCAAGAGCTTTGCGAGATGTGCCAAGGCACTTTATAAATGCAAACTCTTATTTCCAGATATCGCCAACTGTAATTTCTAGGCTTAAGATATCTCTGTAGTTTTCTCCAGCCCTACAACCTTCCGAGATGAGCTTCCAACTACATATCCGCGCCATCACTAAGACTGCCTATTTCCACCTCTGTAACATCCGACTCCACCCCTGCCTCAGCTCATCCGCTGCTGAAACCCTCATCCTTGCCTTTGTTACCTCTAGACTTGACTATTCCAGTGCTGGCCTCCCATCTTCCACTCTCCATAAACTTAAGCTCGTCCAAAATTCTGCTGCCCGTATTCTAACTCGCAGCAAGTCCCGTTCACCCATCACCCCTGTGCTCGCTGACCTACATTGGCTCCCGGTTCCAAAATTTTAAAATTCTCATCCTGGTTTTCAAATTCCTTCATGGCCTTGCCCCTTCCCATCTCTGTATCCTCCTCCAGCTCTACAACCCTCTGAGATCTCTGCGCTCCTCCAATTCTGACCTCTTGAGCATCCCTGATTTTAATCGCTCCACCATTGGTGGCCGTGCATTCAGTTGCCGAGGCCCTAAGCTCTGGAATTCCCTCCCTAAACCTCTCCGCCTCTCTACCTCTCTTTCCTTCTTGAAGACGCTCCTTAAAAACTACCTCTTTGACCAAGCTTTTGGTCATCTGCCTAATTTCTCCCTATGTGGCTCGGTGTCATTTGTTAGCGCTACTGTGAAATGCCTTGGGACATTTTACTAGGGTTAAAGGGGCTATATAAATGCCAGTTGTTGTTGAAAGCTTCCACTTCATTGGTGCCCTTGGTTTTTGAGTCACTTTTCATTTGGCTCCAAAAGTACAAGGTCACAAAATATTAGCAAATCCAGTTTCTTTACCAGCTTCAGTTAAACCAATCAAACAAATCTTCACTGTAACTGTAGTGTATGTACCTTTAAGAAAGAACTACTTTTACAGCTCCTGTATACTGTAGTACCGGCAGTGACCACACCTGTATATAAGCCCTGAGCAGGGATCTGTACTGTTAGTTTTTAGACTACCCTCATCCAGTAAACACCTGTTGATTGTTGATCTGCAGTCTCCGTCTATTTATTGAAGAACACCATACCTTAAGATTCACGGATTTAACAGTAACAATCAGCTGAAAACAAAATGTTATATTAATTTTTTTAATCTCCCCCCCCCCCCCTCCCCCCCCCGTTTCTCAAAGTTACTGACTCCAGTGGGGGTGTTGTTCTCCGACTGCAACACCTCACTCAGAAAGTCATTCTTTGCTTGTTAATCTAGACAGTGAATGTCGACGGGCTATTCAGTCATTTGAGGGCATCACAGTCAAACCTGCTGCTGACCTCACTCAAAGTCGACACGTACTTTCCAGCGTGAATCACTGGAGAGTAAACAGGAGCAGGAACCCTGGCCGCCTTCACAGCCCAGGGGTGCCGAGACCAAATGTAGCACGTCACTGGTGCCCTGGCCGAGATCAGCAACTCGGCTCAGATGGGAAATCTGTTTCCTGGATTATTGTAAAATAGGACAGGTAAGAGGTAGGTTATAAGGAGGAGAGAGAGATAGAGAGACGGAGAGGTTTAGGGAGGGAATTCCAGAGCTTGGAGCCTAAGCAACTGAAGGCTTGACTGCTGATAGTGGGACGAAGGAAATCGGGATGCACTAGAGGCCAGAATTGGCGGAACACAGAGATCTCGGAGGGCTGTAGGGCTGGAGGAGGTTACAGAGATGGGGAGGGGCGAAGCCTTGGAGGGATTTGAAAACAAGGATGAGATCAATAATTCCCTGAGGTCAGTTTTTAAGTATACAGGAAACTCTTTGGTATCCGGCACCAGCGTGTTGCTGGTTGATCAAAAAATCTGGATGACGGAGGGGGTTATCTACCGAGGCTATTTTTAACAAAGAAAAATTTAAAAAATCAAGAAATGTGCAGTATACAGTAATTGGGTACTCACCTACAGAATGTTGTGTTAAATGGATGGTGGAAGATGCTCGATTAAGTACAGTTCTGCCAGTTGAGGGTAGTGCTATGCAATGACTACCGGCAGCGCAGGAGACGCACAGTACCCCTGTAAAATGGTGGATCAGAAGAGACGACCGGCAGCGCGGGAGAGTCAGACTCCTGTTACAGGGGTATTGAGGTGTTCCGACTTCCGACAGCGCCAAGAAGCCGAGTAGTGGCAGTTTGGAGAACTACCCCCACTGGCTAACTCGGCCACCGGGGAGACTAGGACTCGGCAACATTGTCGGTTATTGAGGTGTTGTTTTCGGAGTGAGAATTTTGCCGGTTAATAGAGAATTCCTGATATTTAGGTGCCGTTTAAATGAGAGTTTCCTGTATACTGGTAGGAGGTCATGAGTATGGTTAACAGTGCTGCTGTAGTTTTCAGTGGGTATATATACAAAATTTGAGGTGAAGTAATTTTACAGAGTCGCGGCATCAGTTGATGTTGCTAGCAGTAACTAGCAGTGCTATGATTTATTTGTCCTCATGTTACACCAAGGATCATTTTCGGTTGACCTATGTAGGAGAACCCCCATGATGGTATGACAAGCCCAAAGTTTATAGCTTGCTAATTGGTTCCTGTCAGTGGAGTGACATGTAGACTGCAGCCTCAGGGTAACAAGCTAGTAAAACATTGTTTGAAAGGCCTTTAGTATGTACTTTGTGATCCTGTGCTGTTTTTGATTCAATATGTACCGCGCAGTGTGGCACAGGATGAGAAAATGATCATTTTTTGCCTGATTTTCTCCACTACTTTCCTGAAGGAGCTGGCTCACAGTGGACTACCGTTAACAGACACTAGTACTTTTACCCAAGTGGCCATTCTGCATGTGTAATTAGAGGCAAGGCAAATTAGTGGGCTGGCGTGGGGAGATTCAGCAGCTGTCCTGAGAATCTCAGTGTGCTGTCAGTGGTGGGGGTGAGGGAGTTTCGGATGGGCTACTGGGGGGGAATGTCTGATGGGCTGTCGGTGGGTGGGGGGCTAGTGTCGGAGAGTGGGGGTGTTGTCAGTGTGGGCTGAAGTGTCGGATGGGCTGTCAGCGGGCGGGGGAGTGGGGTGTTTGATAGGTTGTCGGGAGGAGGGGGGTGATGTGTTGGATGGGTTGTCGGGGGTAGAGGAGTGATGTGTTAAATGGGTTGTCCGGGGGAGTGATGTGTTGGATGGGTTGTCGGGGGGGGGAGGGGAGTGATGTGTTGGATGGGTTGTCGGGGGGGGGGAGTGATGTGTTGGATGGGTTGTCGGGGGGGGGGGAGTGATGTGTTGGATGGGTTGTCGGGGGGGGGGGAGTGATGTGTTGGATAGGTTGTCGGGGGGGAGTGATGTGTTGGATGGGTTGTCGGGGGGGGGAGTGATGTGTTGGATGGGTTGTCGGGGAGGGGAGTGATGGGTTGTTGGGGGGAGGGGAGTGATGTGCTGGATGGGTTGTTGAGGAGTGATGTGTTGGATGGGTTGTCGGGGGGGAGTGATGTGTTGGATGGGTTGTCGGGGGGGAGTGATGTGTTGGATGGGTTGTTGGCGGGGAGGGGAGTGATGTGTTGGATGGGTTGTCGGGGGGGAGTGATGTGTTGGATGGGTTGTCGGGGGGAGTGATGTGTTGAATGGGTTGTCGGGGGGAGGGGAGTGATGGGTTGTTGGGGGGAGGGGTGTGATGTGCTGGATGGGTTGTCAGGGGGAGGGGAGTGATGTGTTGGATGGGTTGTTGGCGGGGAGGGGAGTGATGTGTTGGATGGGTTGTCGGGGGGAGGGGAGTGATGTGTTGGATGGGTTGTCGGGGGGAGGGGAGTGATGTGTTGGATGGGTTGTCTGGGGGGGAGTGATGTGTTGGATGGGTTGTCGGGGGGGAGTGATGTGTTGGATGGGTTGTCGGGGGGGGAATTGATGTGTTGGATGGGTTGTTGGCGGGGAGGGGAGTGATGTGTTGGATGGGTTGTCGGGGGGAGGGGAGTGAAGTGTTGGATGGGTTGTCGGGGGGAGGGGAGTGATGTGTTGGATGGGTTGTCGGGGGGGGGAGTGATGTGTTGGATGGGTTGTCGGGGGGGGGAGTGATGTGTTGGATGGGTTGTCGGGGGGGGAGTGATGTGTTGGATGGGTTGTCGGGGGGGAGTGATGTGTTGGATGGGTTGTCGGGGGGGGGGAGTGATGTGTTGGATGGGTTGTCGGGGGGAGTGATATGTTGATGGGTTGTCGGGGGGGAGGGGAGTGATGTGTTGGATGGGTTGTCGGGGGGGGGAGTGATGTGTTGATGGGTTGTCGGGGGGAGGGGAGTGATGTGTTGGATGGGTTGTCGGGGGGGAGTGATGTGTTGGATGGGTTGTTGGGGGGGGAGTGATGTGTTGGATGGGTTGTCGGGGGGGAGTGATGTGTTGGATGGGTTGTCGGTGGGGTGGCAGTGATGTGTTGGATGGGTTGTCGGGGGGAGGGGAGTGATGTGTTGGATGGGTTGTCGGGGGGAGTGATGTGTTGGATGGGTTGTTGGGGAGTGATGTGTTGGATGGGTTGTTGGGGAGTGATGTGTTGGATGGGTTGTTGGGGGGAGGGGAGTGATGTGTTGGATGGGTTGTCGGGGGGGGGGAGTGATGTGTTGAATGGGTTGTCGGTGGGGGGGCAGTGATGTGTTGGATGGGTTGTCGGGGCGGGGGGGAGTGATGTGTTGGATGGGTTGTCGGGGGGGAGGGGAGTGATGTGTTGGATGGGTTGTCGGGGGGGGGGAAGTGATGTGTTGGATGGGTTGTCGGTGGGGGGGAGTGATGTGTTGGATGGGTTGTCGGTGGGGGGGGGAGTGATGTGTTGGATGGGTTGTCGGGGGGGTAGTGATGTGTTGGATGGGTAGTCAGTGGGGGGGTAGTGATGTGTTGGATGGGTAGTCGGTGGGGGGGGAGTGATGTGTTGGATGGGTTGTCGGGGGGGGAGGGGAGTGATGTGTCGGATGGGTTGTCGGGGGGAGGGGAGTGATGTGTCGGATGGGTTGTCGGGGGGGGGGAGTGATGTGTCGGATGGGTTGTCGGGGGGGGAGTGATGTGTTGGATGGGTTGTCGGGGGGGAGTGATGTGTTGGATGGGATGTCGGCGGGGAGTGATGTGTTGGATGGGTTGTCGGTGGGGGGGGTGATCTGTTGGATGGGTTGTCGGTGGGGGGGGGGAGTGATGTGTTGGATGGGTTGTCGGTGGGGGGGGAGTGATGTGTTGGATGGGTTGTCGGTGGGGGAAGTGATGTGTTGGATGGGTTGTCGGTGGGGGGGGAGTGATGTGTTGGATGGGTTGTCGGTGGGGGGGGAGTGATGTGTTGGATGGGTTGTCGGTGGGGGGGGGAGTGATGTGTTGGATGGGTTGTCGGGGGGGAGAGGTGTGTTGGATGGGTAGTCGGCGGGGAGGGGAGTGATGTGTTGTATGGGTAGTCGGGGCGGGGTGGGGGGGGGAGTGATGGGTTGTCGGTGGGGGGGGAGTGACGTGTTGGATGGGTTGTCCGGGGGCTGGGGTGGTGGTGGCGAGTGTCGAATTGGCTGTCGGGGGCTGTATTGACATGCTAGCCTGGGGAGTAGCAGCAGAATATCCTGAAGAATCAACAGGTTATCCTGGATAGCATCACCGCAAAGGCCGGTTCTGGCCATGTCTATCATTCATGTGCTCAGTTTTCAGCAGAGGTCACAGGATAATGATCAGGATTGGAAAGCCTGTGGATTCCTTTCCCCTACCCCTCCTTAACTCAGGAACACTGAAGCTATTTGTGGCACCCAAACTACTGCTTAGGCTGGGATCAGATAACTCACCACACAATGGGAACTTGAGACTGACACACGCGCACACCTCTATTAGCTCTGTTTGCTGGTATATTTTGCATCAAACTTCAGCACTGGTACTGATGGAATGCTGCATTATTTTTGGGTTGACACATCAAACCAAAGCCCTGTCTGCCTATCCAGGTGGAATTAAGATCCCATGGCACTATTCAAAGAAGGGCAGGGTTCTCCTGAAGTCCTGGCCACACTGTTACCAAAAAACCCAGATTATCCGGTCATTCATTTCATTTGCTGTTTGTGGGGCTGTTAACAAATTGGCTGCTGAGTTTGCCTAATGCAAGTTTTGTATGTGACATTTTGGGACAACCCGAAGCTCCTGGGACCTAATGCAGTCCCCTAATGAATCCCCCGTAACGTTTGGCTGCATCCTACACTTTTGGCACTTGGTTAAACCTTCACCCTCATAAAACTTCTGTCAGGTTGGAAGGTCTGCACTATTTATCAGCACACAGGAGACTGGGCTGGAATTGGAATCTTTGCTAACATTACCTCCTCGACATGGGACACTTCACCACCATCGCTCAAAGATAAATGAGCTCCAAGGCTGATACTCACATTCAAAATGTCCTTTTTTATAAGCACATTTTACTGGTATTGGTACAAGGCATTGCTCTAAGGAATAAGGTATGTAATATCATGTGCTTAAATTGCTCTACAGATATTCTTACTTTTAATATGTCAGCAATTCCTACAACCATGTTTTCAATTTTAATAATTGTTCTCTTTCACTGAAATTTAATAAGTGCTTGAAAGCTCCTCTTGATGCATGTTATCATTATTGGAATGTTCCTCCTCCAACCTATTTTATCGGCAAGAGCACTGTTGGAGGCAAACCTGCTGTATAAATCACCCAGCAGGGCTTTCGCTCCCTGTCTGTGAGTAAGAGTGCTGGCCACAACACTATGTATGTCCTGTTGGTGGCACAGGTTGAGTTTGCTATCTTGGGACTGATGTCACAGGCAGGCTGGCAGTGTGCTTGGTTGCCCATTACATACCTTCTACCAATATCGGGGAAGGTCCCAGTCAGTCAGCTTTGAACTGACAGCACGCGGACAGCGCGGGAACATATGCACGTGCTTTAAACTCACATTGGTGACTACCGGACGACTGTGAACATGCAGATCTTATGCATGTGGAATATGCTGAATCCTCCCAGCATTATAAATTAAAATTGTGTCAGGAATGCAAAGTCTGTCAGTGATGCCCAACGCAGCAGCACCTGTCCTTAAGTTTTATTGATTTATAAAATAAATCGCTGTTTAGTTGTTGGAGATTATGTGGATCTGTTCTGTTCCCCCTCCCATTTTTTCTCGAAGAATGCTTAAGTTTTTAATTAGTTTGTCTTGCGCTCTGCACTCAGCACGTTACTCCCCTCTGTATGTATAAATTATACATGATTTGTTGAAAAGCCAGTTCTAATTGGAAAACGCTTGTGTGAATTACTAACATTTTTGTTACTGTCGTGGCAGGTGCATAGCAACATGTTAACCCATTGAACACTGAGTCTCGCTTCCAGTTTTAAAAATGGACCATTTTTGTCAGAACGCCACAATATTTCTGCATTATCCTTTTTTAATCAGAGTACATTGTTGAGACAGTGAGGCACCGTTTTTGAACCGGTTTGATTTTAATTTTAGGAGCCTTGGAAATTAAAGTATTTCATTTTTTGCAACATTCTCTGAATGAACGAGAGATCTCTGACCGGCACCGATGGAGTTTGTGTAATCTGTTTCACTCCATCTGTCTGGCAAGGAGCATTCAACAATTTAACGATTTACAATAGCTTTATCCAGTGTTGGCTTTTTTTAAAGCAAACTTCACATGGTGAGAGGGGTGAAAGTCAAACAAACAGGAATATCTTTGCATTTGCTGATTTTGGTGTGTTTAATAGTGCCCCTAAAGTCTCATTGTGGACAGCATGGGGCTACCATATACACAACAATGGTGTTTTGTGATCCGAAATTCATTCATAGTCAAGAAAAGCTCAGCTATACATGCACTAATCCACGTACATGCGCCAAGGCAGTCGGACAATATTGGGCTCTAGTCTTTCAGAAACTGTGTGGGTCATTGCACCTTAACTGCGTAATTTCCCACTTTTTTTGGCAAGTTCAGTATTTTCGATTGGCGTGCAAAGATTTTCGCTCTGGCTTTTCCCTGCAGGCAATTGATATGTACACAAGGGGGTGGAAATTAGTCTGGGCCCGATAGCGAGCAGCGTCCGCCTGAACCAAGAAGTCTGAGCATCGATAGGTATTGATCCTGGGGCCTCGTTGGCATACTCTGGGAGAGCTGCTGGCATTGGTTTCACCTCCACAGGCAGCTCGCAATGAGAAAAATTAATTTAGGGCCAGTTAACTCGATGGCAGCAGCTCTCGAGGCGGGTTGGAGTTGAAAACGTTGAGGGGGAGAGGTGGGTGATCACGTCGTGAGAACTAATTTTGTAAAGGGATCCTTCAACGGGCGTTGGGCCCCTGATTAGCATATTCAAGGTGCCAGGCACCTAAAAAAATGGGCCCCACGAATTTAGCCTTGGGACCAGGCCATCCCACTGCTCAATTGGTATGGTTTGTGCCCGTTTTACACCTGAGGAACAGGCGTAAAACAACTTCTCCCCCGCATTGTTAGTGAGGATGCTATACAAGGTCACTAGCAGATAAAATGAGAAGGAAAAGATAAGAAAGAAAGACTTGCATTTATATAGCGCCTTTCACAACCACCGGACATCTCGAAGCACTTTACAACCAAGTAAGTACTTTTGGAGTGTCGTCACTGTTGTAATGTGGGAAACACAGCAGCCAATTTGCACACAGCAAGCTCCCACAAACAGCAGTGTGATAACAAAAACAGATTATCTGGTCATTATGCCAGGAGAACGGGGATAACTGCCCTGCTCTTTTTGCAAAATAGTGCCACGGGATCTTTACATTCACCTCCGAGAGTAGATGGGGCCTCGGATTAACGTTTTATCCAAAAGACGGCACCTCCAACAGTGCAGTACTCTCTCAGCACTGCACTGGAGGGTCAGCCTAGCTTTCTGTGCTCTAGTTCCTGGAGTGGGACTTGAACCCACAACCTTCTGACTCAGAGGCAAGGGTGCTACCAACTGAGCCACAGCTGCCACCAGAACAGCGAGTTGCAGCTCACAGACAATGGAGCTTTTTTGAAATGCCTTCGAGGACATCATGTACAGAGAGTAAGGTTGCCCACAGGTGGAAAACCGACACGAGATTTGTGATCAAGGTTGGAAGTCACAGATGTCCTCCGGGGTTTTCTAACTTAAAAAAAAAATGAGCATGCTCGAAGCTGTATGTGTATCCATCCATGAAATGGAAATTTACCAACCTGGCTCAAAGTAAGCACTACTCCACAACCTGCCTCGGCCAGAAAAAGTGCTGATGGCTAACATGTTGGAAATGGTTGATAGAGTAGTTAAAATGTGATGAAACAAAATGAAGCTCAAGACACACAAATGCTAAAATAAATCAGTTTGTCCCTGAACTCAATGTTTTTCACTCCAGATACACTTAACGTAGTCACAAGTACAAATTTTTAGTCTCACAAATTTTGAATTTTGCAGGCAAGTGACTTGCTCCCAAGTTCAAGGTATCTGTGAGCAATTTTCTGCAGTCAAAAACAGATTATCTGGTCATTATCACATTGCTGTTTATGGGAGCTTGCTGTGTGCAAATTGGCTGCCGCGTATCCCACATTACAACAGTGACTACACTCCAAAAGTACTTAATTGGCTGTAGAGCGCTTTGAGACATCCGGTGGTCGTGAAAGGCGCTATATAAATGCAAGTCTTTCTTTCTGTAGTTTCTCTCCTGTCCCTCTGTCCCTTCTACTCTTAAGTCAAGAACACTTGGCCCTGCTGTGAAATGTGACAACCCAATTGTTTCAGTGGAAATGAAGGGGATCTTCTCCCTGCTTGTTCTTTTCTGAAATGGCCTCCCTTAATCCAATGGCATATTCATAGGGTCAGCAATGCCGTGGGCTCCCTGAGTGGGGGGCTGTTCATACTGTGGAGTAGAGCTTATGGAAGGGAAACCTATGCATAGCCCTCAGTTGCACCTCAAGGCTGTTTGTAACTGTGCAAGAATCACCAAGGTCTGACTTGCTTTTGCAGGCGGGGATAGCCCGACCTGATCATAATATTCTCACAGCAAGAGTGGGGAGGGAGGTAAGGGAACAGATAGCAGCTCAGAATCCCATAAC
The DNA here is from genome assembly GCF_052327205.1 of Somniosus microcephalus. Lineage (NCBI taxonomy): Eukaryota > Metazoa > Chordata > Chondrichthyes > Squaliformes > Somniosidae > Somniosus > Somniosus microcephalus. The sequence continues at coordinate 124,552 of NW_028225831.1, read as the reverse complement.
ATTGGATGGATGGTGAGCCAGTGAACGGGACAGACAAAGATACATGCTAAAAGCTGGCAAGGGGATCTGAAGCAGAGAAAGGCAGGGATGGAGTGAGATTGGATGTGGGTATACTGAAAAATGAAATTGCAGGTCAGGCAGAGACAAACATGTTGTTGGGGGATAAAAGAAAGAAATGACTTGCATTTATATAGCATCTTTCATGACCTCAGAACAGCCCAAAACACTTGACAGCCAATTAAATACTTTTTGAAGTGCAGTCACTGTTGTAATGTAGGCAAATGCAGCAGCCAGTATTTTTGCACACAAGAGCCCACAAACAGCATGAGATAAATAAGCAGATAATTTTTGGGATGTTGGTTGTTGGCCAGGACATCGGGAGAACTCCTTTGCTCGTCTTTGAATAGTGCCATGGGATGTTTTATGTTCAGAGGGCAGACAGGGCTTTGGTTTAACATCTCATCTGACAGAATGGCACCTCCGACAGTACAGCACTCCCTCAGTACTGCACTAAAGTGTCAGCCTAGATTTTGTGCTCAAGTCTCTGGAGTGGGGCTTGAACCCACATCCTTCTGACTCACAGGTAGGTAGTGCTACCACTGAGCCGAGGCTATCACCAGTTAAAGGCTCTTGCATATATTGCATAAACTGAAGATTACACTGCATAAACAAAGTCTGTTCTTTCCTAAGATTTCTTCCCCCCGATCATCTTCCAAAATAGCCTACCTTTGCTACGGTATGGTTCCAGGAAAGCTGGCAGCCAGCCAGTTCCTCAGCCAAAGTCTGTTTTTCACACAATAGTTTAACAGCAAGCATCAGCTAGCTGTATGACTGTGGAGGCATCACAGTGGTGCCCCATTCTGTCCTGTCTGATAACTTTCTAGCAAGGATAACAGTTGGGACTGGGAAATACAGATGATTTTTCCACCTTGCTTCCTTTGCCCAGACCGCTAACAGCACAGACCACAGTAAGGTTTTAAAACCCCATCATATGGTACAGTTACATACTTAACCAACTCCCGCACATTTGACTGCTTCGTTTTCAGTTGATTATCTGCAGTTGTTGGCAAAGCAAAAATCATTTGCTGATACTTGATTGAACCCGGGCAGTCGTGCTTTGAGGTATGGTGGTATGTATTCCTTCAAACAGAGCTTACAGGGGGCAGGGAATGTTTGAATCTTGGGATTTAGTTCATTTGGAAAAACAAACAATGCTGTTGACTCATTAATTCAGGCATTTAAGGCAGGTATTCGGGCGTTTAAAACGTGTTTGTCATTTGCCTGAAGCTTTATGTGCTCAAAAGAGTTAACTTTGATCCTCAGATAAAGAAATGTCTACTTGAGCAGACTTCATGGGGTAGAAGTTTGGTGGCGGACACAGAGCACAATGATGTCTCTCGAGCACTGATGGCTTTGTGTCTGGGGGGCTGCAGAAACCTTTTCAAAATAAATTGTTCTTCACTGACTAGATATTGACATGTGTCTGCGATTATTTGTTTCACTGTCCTCATTTGATTTCCAGTCTCCAACAGCAGTCCTTTTTGCTTTAAGTCCAATTTTCCTCTGGCGGTTGGATGGTTTGGTCCCAGTTAATGAATAACTGTGATTTTCATCTATAGAATAATAGGACTCGGGTTAGCCAAAGCTGCATTTCTTCCCACAATTACTATTGTAAGAATCATCATTACTTTCAAAATCATAAGGATCCATGAGGAAAATGCTTCCACTCCATTCCTTTCTGAAGTGCCAGTGACCTGCGGTAAAATCCAGTAATTATAGGCCCTGCCTTCGTGCATGCTTTTATGTCTTCTAAATATAGGGACGTGATGTGCTGGGCTTTAGGTAGTTTCAGTGTGTGTACTTTGCAAGGTTTCGGATGGTAGGACCTCAGTATGATGCCTTAAGGATGTATTTCGTTCCTGGCGCAAAGTAACAGACATGGGAGGAAGAATTGGTATTGCCGTTGCATGCGGCGCAATTGTAAATGTGCTTTTTTTGAATGCATTTACAGATTTACTGCACACACTGACCACAGCAATTCTTCGTCTATATTGGTGAACTGCAGGGAGTACCTTAAATGGGGCTTGTGTAGGAATGGAACTTCCTATCCGAATAATGAAGTTCGACGCAGTGAAACAAAATAACAAAGTTTAATAAACAAACAACTTAACTGGTAAAACTGCAGGAGCAGATGTAAACAGATCTGTGCAGCCTCACAGCCTCTCTAAGACTGCTACTAAGTACTGAAAGCTGACGTCATGACGTCATCACGTTCTCCGTGCCAACTGGGGGTCACGTGATCGGCGTCATGACGTCATCACGTGAAAATGCAAGAAACCACATACAGTTTAAAGGTGCAGTCCACAACTGCACTACATGGTAGTTAAAGGGATGATTACTAATTGCCCAGTGTCTCGGGGTGGCTCCGGAGTGGAACGTTGGGAGACGAGCCGGTGCTTGGCTGTGTCTGAAGCAGTGCATCTGGGATGGAGGAAACAGTAGCAGAAGGTGTAGGCAAGGATGAGGCAGAAGCAGGCAGTTCAATGGTGGGCTGTTGCATAACTGGTCTAGCAGCCAACGGTGGTCGTCCACGGCGAGGTGGCTGGGCAGCAACAACTGGTTCACTCCGATCTAGATGGGCTGGTTTAAGTCGGTCGATAGAGATGGTATCGGACTTAACTCCCACTTCGACCGTGAAAAATTTCTCTCCCGCTGAGATGACACGAAACAGTCCAGCATAAGGTGGTCTAAGTGTATCTCTATGAGCATCCTGCCGAATAAAAACGTAATCGGAACTCATAAGTTCTGCCGGAACATGAGGCCTCTGTAGGCTGTGATGCGAGGTTGGAATAGGCAGGAAATTCTTTGCCACCTCGTGATGCTAAAGGAGCTGCTGAGCAGGCGACCACGGTTCTGTATGTGGAGGGAGGAAGTCCCCTGGTACTCGAAGTGCTTGACCGTAGACTAACTCAGCCGATGAAGCCTGGAGGTCATCCTTGGGGGCTGTACGGAGGCCTAGCATCACCCAGGGGAGTCTGTCCACCCAGTTGGGACCACGCAAGCTGGCACGGAGGGACGCCTTTAGAGACCGATGAAACCTCTCGCATAGACCGTTCGCTTGCGGATGGTAAGCGGTGGTACGGTGCAGCTTGGTACCCAAGCCCTGTGCAACTGCATTCCACAACTCTGACGTGAATTGTGGACCTCGGTCAGAGGAGATGTCAGATGGCACCCCAAACCGGGCCACCCACGACAAAATAAACGCCCTGGATACGTCCGCTGCAGTGGTAGCGACCAAGGGAATCGCCTCTGGCCACCTGGTAGTGCGGTCCACTATTGTCAGAAGATGCATGAAACCCCCATGAAGTGGGGAGGGGACCCACTAAGTCCACATGTACGTGATCGAACCGGCGTTCCGGCACCAGGAAGATGGCCACTGGAGCCTTAACATGACGATGGACCTTAGATTTTTGACAGTCCACGCAATTGTTTGTCCAGTCCCGAGCGTCCAAATGCATTCCCTTCCAAACAAATTTGCGGGACATGAGCCGTTGTGAAGCTCGCATCCCCGGGTGTGATAAGCCATGTATAGCCTGAAAAATCTTCCTTACGCCATTCGACCGGCACAATGGGCCAGGGCACTCCCATGGATGTGTCGCACAAGAGCGTGCTTCCTGCTGATTGGAACATAACATCGGCTACCTGCAAGCTAGAAGGCATGGTCCGATACGCCTGAACTTCGGGATCTGCCAGTTGTTCTTCCGCCAACTCGACGAAATCGATTCCCAGGTGAACTGCCTGGACTGGGGCACGTGAAAGGCAATGAGCCACGAGATTATCTTTGCCGGACACATGTCGTAAATCCGTCGTAAATTCGGATATAAATGTAAGGTGGCGCTGTTGCCGGGCTGACCACGGCTCCGCCGTTTTGGCCATTGCGAAAGTGAGCGGCTTATGGTCCACGAATACAGTGAACGGGCGCCCTTCTAGGAGAAAACGGAAATGCCGGATGGCCAAAAACAGGGCCAGCAACTCCCTGTCAAAAGTGCTATATTTTCGCTCGTTCTTGCGCAGTTGGTGGCTAAAAAAAGGCCAATTGCTGCCAAGTCCAGTCAACCCATTGTTCCTGAACCACCCCGATGGCGTAATCGGAGGCATCGGTAGTAAGGGCGATGGTCGCGCCCGGGAGTGGGTGTGCAAGCATAGTTGAGTCTGCCAACGCCGCCTTGGTGTCAAGGAACGCCTGGTCCATCTGCGGTGTCCAAGTGATAACATCTTTACCTGACTTCCCTTTGAGTGCTTCGTACAGCGGCTGCATCAATTGGGCTGCCTTGGGGACAAAACGATGATAAAAATTTACCATCCCCAGGAACTCCTGAAGAGATTTAAATATGTGAGGCCGCGGGAATGCCGTAACTGCCTCTACCTTGGTGGCCAGTGGGACGGCGCCTTCTGAGGTGATCCTATGCCCCAGAAAGTCAATGCTGGTTAACCCAAACTGGCATTTGGCTAGGTTTATGATGAGGCCATGTTGGCTGAGACGGGCAAAGAGTGTACGTAAATGAGCCATGTGCTCCTTCTTATCCTTACTAGCGTTGAGAATGTCATCCAAGTAAATGAAAATGAAGGGAAGGTCCCGTAACACAGAGTCCATGAGCCACTGAAAGGCCTGAGCCACATTTTTCAATCCAAACGGCATGTGGAGGAACTCAAAGGCCAAATGGTGTGATGACCGCCGTTTTGGGGATGTCTTGAGGGTGCACAGGAACTTGGTGATATCCATGGACGAGATCTACTTTGGAAAATATTGAGTTGCCAGCCAAATGAGCCGAAAAATCTTGTATATGCCGTATTGGATACCTATCCAGCATAGTGGCTTCGTTAAGGCGTCTGTAATCCCCGCAAGGCCTCCATCCGCCACCCGGTTTAGGTACAATGTATAGTGGGGAGGACCAAGGACTATCGGAGCGTCGGACAATCCCAAGGCGCTCCATGGTCTGAAACTCTGCCTTTGCAGCTGCAAGCTTTCCGGGTTCCAATCTTCGTGCCCGAGCGTAAACAGGCGATCCCGTTGTGGTGATGTGATGCACCACACCGTGCCTCGCGACTGCTGCCGAAAATGTAGGCCTGGTGAGCTCCGGGAACTCGCCGAGTAGGCGCCTAAACCCTTCCTGCGATGGAACCGCACAGGCAACCGACCAGGAGACAGCGGTGCTGCGGTGGCAAGGCACCGCGTGGAAAGTAGACGCATTAATGAGTCGACAATGTTGGACGTCGACCAGAAAACCATAGGCACAGAAAAAATCAGCCCCCAGGATGGCCTGTGATACTTTAGCTGTTATAAACTCCCACACAAAACGTTGACCTCCAAGAGTTAAATTAACTGTCCGTTTACCGAACGTGCGAATGGCCGCACCATTGGCTGCCTCGAGGGAAGGACCGTGACCGCCGGATTGTAGATCTAGCTTTGAAACTGGCAAAATACTGCACTGAGAACCAGTGTCACACAAGAATCGTCGCCCTGTCATGGAATCCGTAATGTAGAGGAGTTTTCCCGCTGAACCGACTGCCATGGTGAACTGGGTGTGTTTGTCAGACCCTGTCATCCTCATCGAAGTTTGCGGGCCTGCTGGAGATTTTTTTTCAGCGAAACTGCAGGGAGGACGGCAGTGTCGAGCCTTGGCGCCAAAACGGGCGTGGTACACACACCAGCCTGCTGGAGGAGGGCTGGACTTTGCTCGCATAGGGGAAAGACACCTCGTGGCTGCACAACTCTGCTGTGTGACCGTAAAAATCTTGTCTGCCTCTGCAGCAAGCTCGGCACAGTCCGTAATCGTAGAACTGGCCAAGGCTGCCTGAACTGGTTCAGGTAGCTGGCAGAGGAAGAGTTCTCGAAACAAAAAACATTGGTGCTCCGAACCCAAAAGCGTGAGCACCTGGCTCATCAATTCCGATGGTTTTGAGTGCCCGAGACCGGGCATAGCAATAAGCCTGCGTGCACGCTCCGACTTATTTAAACCAAACACCTGTAGCAAACGAGTTTTTAGAGCTTCATACTTGCCCTCTGCCGGTGGATTGCCAAGGAGGCTGACGACCCGCGAGGCCGTGGCGCTGTCGAGAGCGGAGACCACGTAATAATAACGGGTCGAATCCACTGTAATCTCCCGGAGTGCGAACTGGGCTTCTGCCTGGAAAAACCATGCTGCTGGTTGCTGTTCCCAGAACTGCAGCAATTTAAGGGCAACGGCGTTCGTGTACATTATAAATATCGCGACGAAAGTTGTCCGACGAGATCGGGGTCACCAATGTAAGTTCCTACCCGAATAATGAAGTTCGACACAGTTAAACAAAATAACAAAGTTTAATAAACAAACAACTTAACTGGTAAAACTACAGGAGCAGATGTAAACAGGTCTGTGCAGCCTCACAGCCTCTCTAAAACTGCAATTAAGTACTGGAAGCTGACGTCATCACGTTCTCCGCGCCAACTGGGGGTCACGTGATCGGCGTCATGACGTCATCACGCAAAAATGCAAGAAACTACATACAGTTTAAAGGTGCAGTCCACAGCTGCACTACATGGTAGTTAAAGGGATGATTACTAATTGCCCAGTGTCTCTTGGTGGCTCCGCCACACTTGCATTTTTGTCTAGCTTTAAACATACTTTCAGGAGCAACCAATCCTATTCTGCGCGCATTCTAGAAGCTCAGTACATTCGGGCCACTAGAAAAATACGGGCGACTAGGATGCCAGTCAGAACACACCTGCAAGAATGCTGTTCCACGAGCTAAACACCCACTTAACTAGTATAACTAGTGCACTCTGGGCCATAGCAACATACAGTGTGTGAAATGCAGTGGAGAATGCAGAAGAACTCAATTGTGATCTGCAGATCATGAGGGCATGGATGAGTGCTCCCTATGGGAGTGGAGGGGCAAGCCGCTAATACCCAGAAATGGACACGTGAAGGCCATCACATGTGGGGGTTGAGGGAGGGTCAATGAAAGATCATGTAACAGGAGAGTCTGGAAGAAGGTGTCTGACCCAAGATGAGAAATGAGAATGAATCTGAATAGAGATGGCCTGCTATAACTGTCGGTAAACACTGGTAACAATCAAAGCAAGTTACAGGTGTTGGATGAGTTTGCTTGAGAAGCTGAATAGATTTAACACGATTGATTCCGTAGAACCTACTGCAGTTGAATGCAAAGGGAAGTAATGACCATGGTTGAGATCTAGCCCAGCAGCATCTGAAAAGGAGAATCTAGAATGATGCAGGTGAGAAGGATTAAAGGCTGGCTCTGATTATTCATCCATACAGCTGACAACTACAATACATTCATTCAACTCTATTATTCCCACAAGTTGTCTATAAGCAAAGTACTTCACATTTCAGGTAAGCTTTGCATAAGATCTTTGAATCTGTGTTGCCGTTAAAAATATACACCACACAATATTTGCTCATTCGATTAATATATCTTCTCCTAGCAGAAACAGGCAGCCTTCAACGGAAGGCACAGAGCACAGATAGGTGGAGGAACTCAGCTGGTCAAACCTCTCGACTTCTTCAAAGGTGCTGCCCTGTATGTCACCTGCTGGAAGGTCGTACATGATGTGGGTGCCAGCAAGCAGTGGGAGAGGAATATGTGACACGCTCGTGTGATTATAATCCTATACCTTCTCAGTGCTTTAGCAGGTGCAAAGCAATGACGGTGTTGCACAGAAAAATGCGCCATGTATTGTCTGTGCAGCAGCAACACCCTGTCGCCGACTATGCCCACTGATTTATGCGCTCTTGTTACAAATATGCCGTAACCTCAGAAGCAAAGAGCTGGGCTCGCTCACCAGCAAATCTCACAACAACAGCACCTTAAATCATCACCACTATAAGTGTGCCCAGATACACGCACCGTGCAAGGTTTTAGGGACTGACGAGGAGAAGCATAGGGTGACCCATTTCTTATGGATGCAGAAGGAGTGCAGGTGGTAGCTGAAAAGGAGCTACCTGTTGCTCAGTGAAGGCGCACAGCATTGTGTGTTCCCCGCTGCGTTCCTTTATATTTTCAACTGTACAGGGTCAACAATGAAGTGGAGCATATGTCAACTTTCTCCACGACACTGCTCTCCCTGGAGAACACGATGCAAACCCTGACACGTAGTTGGGCAATGCTGTGCAGTAAGGATTCTCTGCTCTCCGACATCAACTTCAGTGGTCTCAGCAGCTGACCAACACAGTTGCAGCATCGCTCGTAAGTGTTCTCACTGGTGCTGTTGCAGGGTTGAGCTCTGCGTTCCATGATTCAGTAACGGCTGGCTTTAGTGCACTCAGCGATGGTCTGCAAAGAACCCTAACTGAGGATTCAGACTCTCACGCTAATGCACCACACTGTGCACCAGCAAAGCAGTGTCCCACAGTGGAACTTGGCTTCCGGAAGTGGGTGCACCAAAAGCACAGCCATAGGCAGGTGGCTGTCGGCTCACCTCTGTATCCCCTCACCTGCAGCTACCTTCAGACAAGAGGCTCTTCAATGCAGGTAAATCCTTGCAGATGGAACCAATCAAACTTTCTGGGTCACAGCAAGATCATCTGGGTCTGTGACACCACAAGGTATACAACCACCTGAATTACAAGCAGGTCTACAGCAGATCTTTTGGGAAGCCTCGTACTTACCTCTCCCAGTGGTATCACATGGAGGAATAGGAATACCACAGTGCATTATTTTGCATGCCACAAAACACAGACACAGCAGCACATCATGATAATACAACATACACTTTCAGTATTATTTTCAACAAAGACACAATGCATTAGCTTAAACAGCAGTCATTGTGTACTTTCTTAATTGTTTCTACAGCACTACTGTGGCATGGTTGTTTATATAAAAAATAAGTCCAGTGAAATATTAAGACATGCCTCAGTAAGAAATAACTTGCATTTACATAATGCTTTTCATGACCTCTGGACAGCCCATAGCGCTTTACACCCAATAAAGTACTTTTGAAGTATAGTCACTTGTAATGTAGGAAATGTGGTAGCCAATTTACGGACAGCAATGTCCCACAAACCGGAATTAAATAATTGGCTAATCTGTTTTAAGTATTAGCTAAAGGATAAATATTAGCCAGGACACCAGGAGAACTCCCGTGTCCTCCTTCGAATGCTACCATCATTATTAAGTTAACTCACTCCTGGGCATATTGGAGAAGAGCACTACCTGAGAACACTCAACCATTGTTTGAGCCATTGTTTGAACAGGCCAACTGTCTGTTCAGTGTTGTTTCCTCTTGCAGACCTTCCTGCACTAGGGATAACCTCGCCAATCTCCTTCCTATCCTGCTTAGCTACCCCTCTCTGCATTTCTCTCCAGAATGTGTCCAATCACTCACGAGCACAGCCCTTACCATCTGTAACCTTATTGTGGATGATTGCATTGACATCGTGGCTTTGACTGAAACTTGGCTTTTGGGTAGCGACACCTTACTGCTTGCTAAAGCCTCCCTGCCTGGTTAGACTTTTCACCACCTGCCCTGTCCAGGATGGAATGACCCTCATCACCAAATTACACCTTCGTCTCTCCCCCTATTCATTTAGCACCTTCTCCTCCGTTGAGTACCTCACACTGTTCCATTCTTCTCACCTTCCCTATTGAATCCTGGTTGTCTACTGCCCACGCCCCCACCCCAAACCCCACTCTCACCCAAGCTACACTCTGAATTTCTCCTTGAGATATGTTCCCTCAGCCTCTGCACTGAGCTCCTTTTCATCACCTTTTCCTCTATCCTTTGAATTCACCACTCTACTCTCTTCCATAAACTTCTCTCTCCTATCTGTATTCATGACCACCTCTTGACCTCGCCATCTCCCATGGCTTCTTACTCCCATCACTGGCTGGATCGTCTCCAACCACTTCCAACCCCAACTTCCTTCTGTATCCCCTCCAGTAAAAAATCTTCCCCTAAATTACTTACAACTGCACTTTCAAACTCTCAACTCGCTAGCCTTTGGCTCCCTATTTGTTACGATACTTCAGCAGCTATCAATCTGCTCAACCACTCCCTGATGTCCATCTTTGATGCCGTTGCCCCAGCCTGCACTAATTCCCCTCCTGATCAGTCCCCCTGGTATGGCCCCCATCTTCGCTCTCTCAAGTCCAAGGGGCGCTAACTTGTGCATATCTGTTGCTCTACTGGTTTAGCTATCCTTTGACAGATCTGGCTGCATCACATCTAGCTCTATCGGTCCTCTTCCCCTCTGCCAAAACCACCCAGTACTCTAGGATCACCCTGACACAACCTTAGGTCTTATCAAACAATTCTTTAAACTCCTCTGCCTTGCTCCCCTCCACCCTCAGTGTAAGGAGCTCATGGATTTCTTTATGAACAAGATATAGTCCATTCATTCAGCTGCCTCTGCTGCTTCCCCCCCCCCCCCCCCCTTACCGTTGCCCACTAAGCGAAACCACCCTTGGGTCCCTCCCATTCTAGCCTTAAAAATCCCTCTCTCTCTCTCTCTCCAATTCCAATTCAAATGCTTTATTGGCATGAAAGTTTACAGAGAACCATATTGCCAAAGCTTACATAGCAAAAAGGTACAGTTTTCCAACATTCTGTAGGTGTCAATCGATTTGACATTTGTTGGGTACATACAATATTACTTTTAACAATATTAATTTTAAACAGTCTTACTTTTAAACAGTCCTCAGGTTGTGCCATGTTGTTACATATTTGGCCCCAAGGTATGGTCTGTCTCCTTCTCCCAGGACTAATCTCAATTTTGACAGGTCATCCAATTCCTTGAAATCTGGGGTTGTTTGGCTTAGCTTGTTGAATAATATGTTTCTTGATGTGTTGAATTTTTCGCATTTTAGGAGGAAATGCATTTCTGTTTCAACCTCGCCGGCCAGACATTGATCGCATATTCTATTCTCTCTAGGCTGCCAGGATTTCTTGTATCTGCCTTTTTCAATTTCCAGTTGGTGGTCGCTTAGTCTGTACCTGGTGAGGGTTTGTCTCTGTTTTGTGTCTCTGATGGTCGTGAGGTAGTCTGCCAGTTTATAATCTCTTTTTAGGGCCCGGTAACATTCTAATCTGCTTTGGCTTTCAGTTATTTTGTTCCAATGTTCCAGGTAGGTTTCTTTGCATTGTTTAATGATTTGGTTCACTCGGATTGGTGTTTGGACGGCTGTGTTGGTCTGGGGCTGGTCAGGGTCCGGCTGAGTACTTAGTTTCAGTAGCAGCTGACTCAGGGGACTCTTTTCTGGGTTTAGCTCTTGGGTCTGAAAGGCTTTGAAATGAAGGGTGTCTGGGGAGCTAGATTTGAGGTGATTTAGGAAGTTTAGTGCTCGTTTTTGGATGTTTATTATCAGTGGGTATCTGCCTAGTTCGGCTCTGCATGCATTTGTTGGCGTTTTTCTTTGGGTGCGAAGGATGCTTCGGCAGAATTCTGCATGTAGGGCTTCTATTGTGTGTTTTTCCCATTTAGTGTAGCTTTGGTGATTTAGCGGGCCCCATACTTCACTACCGTACAGTGCAATGGGCAGGATTATGCTGTCAAATATTTTGAGCCAGATTTTGATTGGGATTTGGATGTTGTAGAATTTTCTTTTTATTGCATATAGGGCTCTTCGGGCTTTTTCTTTTAGTGCATTCACTGCTATGCTGAAGCTCCCTGATGCTGTAATAGTTAGACCAAGGTAGGTGTAGCTCATAGTGTGTCCTATAGCGGTATCACTGAGGGTAAATTGGTATTTGTTTTCCTGACATCTGGGCCTTTTTTGAAAAATCATGATGTTGGTTTTCTTTAGATTTACTGTTAGAGCCCAATTTTGGCAGTATTTGTCGAGTAGGTCTAGTTGTTGCTGTAATCCCTGTTCTGTGGGAGACAGCAGAACCAGGTCGTCCGCATAGAACAGGGATTTCACTTCTCCATCAAGGAGACGGAGACCTGGTGACTCGCTTTGCTCCAGCATGTCTGCTAATTCATTTATGTATATGTTGAACAGGGTCGGGCTCAAATTGCAGCCCTGTCGGACGCCTCTTCTCTGGGTGAAGAAATCGGTGCGTTTGTCTCCAATTTTGACCCCGCATTTGTTTTTCAGATACATTGATTTAATAAGGTCATAGACTTTGCCCCCTATTCCACACTGAAGAAGTTTATAATAGAGCCCTTCGTGCCATATAGAGTCAAAGGCTTTCTTGAAGTCGATGAAACAGGCGAATATTTTCCCATTTTTTGTTTGGTGTATATGTTTTTCAATGAGGGTGTGAAGGGTATAGATATGGTCGGCGGTGCGGTGTTTTGGAAGAAAGCCTATTTGGTTTTTTCTGAGGATATTATGTTTGTTAAGAAAATCAAGTAATCTACTGTTTAGAATACTGCAGAATAACTTCCCTAGACAACTGTTGACACAGATGCCGCGGTAGTTATTTGGGTCTGATTTGTTTCCGCTTTTATATATGGGGGAGATTAGTCCTTGGCACCAGATATCGGGAAAACAGCCTGAACGTAATATGATGTTGAATAATTTGAGTATCGCACCCTGCATCTCCATATTGCTGAACTTGAGCATTTCATTTTTGATGTTGTCTGGGCCACAGGCTTTCTTTAGGTGGAGAGATTTTGTTTTTGTGGCCAGTTCTTTCCATGTGATTGGGGAGTCTAGAGGGTTTTGGTTGTCTTTAATTGTTGCTTCTAATGTGTGGAGTTTTTCTGTGACCTGATGTTGACTTGGGTTTGTTTCGTTTATTGGGATGTCTTTGTAGAGGTTTTCAAAATGTGTTCTCCAGATGTCGCCATCTTGGATTGGTAATGCTTGCAATTGTGTTGTACTCAGGTTATTCCACATTTCCCAGAATTGTTTTGGATTGGTGGAGTTTTCAATTTCTTCGAGTATTTTGTGGGTATAGTTTTGTGTTTTGTTCCTAATGGTGTGTTTATATCTTTTGAGGGTTTCATTGTATCTAGTACGTAGGTCCGGATTGTTTGGTTGCCGATGCTTTTGGTTTGATATTTTTCTCAGGTCTTTTCTGGCATTTTTGCATTCGTGGTCAAACCATTTCTTATTTTTATTTTGTCTTTTGTGACTCTTCCTCTTCTGTTTCACGAGGTCAGCTTTTACAGCTGCCTCATGGAAGATCATATTTATATCCTCTATGGCCATGTTTACACCATCTCTGGTGATCTCATATAGATTTTCTTTAAATTTTGAAATTTTACTTGTGAGATCAGGTGAATTTAGTGCTGTGATGAATTTATCTCCACTGTCTGGGGCCCATCTGTATGTCTGGTTTATTTTATGTAGCTTAATGGGTTCCTTTTTTGTGTCTGTAGTTTGGGCAGAAAGTTTAAGGTACACATTTATTTGGTTATGGTCTGAGAGGGGGGATTGCTGCCTGACAGTGAATGCGTTGATATCGCAGGGGTCCAGGTCAGTGATTGTATAATCCACCACACTAGACCCAAGAGTTGAGGAATATGTGAGTCTCCCTAAGGAGTCCCCTCTGAACCTACCGTTAACTATGTACAGGCCTAAGGCTCGGCAGAGTTGCACTACCTCCCTACCTCTCTCTCTCTCTCTCTCATTCTCGCTTTCTCTCGTTTCTCTTCAATTTCCCCTGTGGCTTCTCTGGTCTCATCTCATTTATGAGACTTAGCTGCTGATCCCTTGGCTCCAATCCTGCTAAACATTATACTGATGACATCTAACTCAACTTTTGCACCACCTCCCTGGACCCCTCCACTTCTTCTGTGCTGTCAGACTGCTGCAGTGGATGAGCCACAATATCCTCCAGCTGAACATTGAGAAGACCAAAACCATTGCCTTTGGCCTCCACCACAATCTCTATACTTTTGCTACTCACTCCATCGTCCTCATTGCCCACTGGCTGAACTAGATTGTTCACAACTTTGGCACTCAATTCAATCCTGAGCTGAACTGCCGATCCCATATCCTCTCCATCACAAAGATCGCCTACTCCCACCTTCCTAACATTCCCCGCCTCCAGCCTTTCCACAGCCCGTCTGCTGCTGCAACCCTCATCCATGCCTTTGTCAGTCGAGACTCAACTATTCCAATGCTCTCCCGTTAGCCTCCCATTCTCCATCCTCCATAAACATCAGGTTATCCAAAATCATATCCTATCCCACACCAAGTCCTGTTTGCCCGTCACCCTTACCCTCACTGACCTACATTGGCTCCCAGTCCCCGAAAACCTCAAATTTAAAATTCTCACCCTTGTGTTTAAATCCCTCCATGACATCACACCTCCCTACCTCTATAAGCTCCTCTAGCACTACAACCCCTCAAATACACATTTTTCAATCCTAATCATTCTAGCCCCCTTCGCTTGCCCTCAACTCCCTTGGTTTCAATACCTTCAGGCACTTGGACTTCACGCTCTGGAATTCCCTCCCGAAAGCCATCTGCCTTTCCACCTTCCTCCCCTCCTTTAAAACCCTCCTTAAAGCACACCTCTTTGACAAAGCTTTAGGTCACCTTGGCTTGACGTCCATTTTTTTCCTTCTGCCTCTGTGAAGAGCTTTGGGCTGTTTTTCTACATTAAAGGTGCAAGTTGTTGTTCAATATCTTGCTTGGTGCAAATAGTGCCAATATTATCTGTGTTCTGAATTGACATGAAATGTAATGTAATCTTACATGCAATGCAGTAGCACGTTCACAATAAGATGCTGAATTGTTTGCCCAGTGACACACTGTACCATTTACTGATTTGTAGCATTAAGTTTTGAATCACAGGGAACAATCTCAGGAGCAAGTGTGAATCATAACAATCAGACCAATCATTCTAGATGATTTCACTTTTATGTAAACAGGTGTCAAAATGGAAGGCCAGATGTGAAGGTGTTGCAATTAAGTGTCTTTCTGTCATACTGGTATGTGGTGATCTTTTATTTGCCCTACCAGTTAGATGTATGGCCCTTCTGAGCGACGTTGATCTAGTGCTAAGATAGAGGGAGTTGTGGGCCATCCACTGGGAACTGAATGTTCAAACTAAAACTTCTTTGTGGTTCCTGAACAGCCACCAAAAAGAGAAGAAAAATACTTTAATATCTTAATCAGTGTGAGTTGGATTTGAGCCTAGGTCCCAGAGGTGAAAGGACAGTCTTCTCGTCCATTTTACCACCCAGGCCCATTTTAAGTAAATATACTTTAATTTACTTCCTCCCTAATTCATACTGCTGCAGTTTTCAATGACCCAGTCTCATTATACCATTTGACAGAGTCAATGATTTATGGAAATAGTTGAGGAACACATTAAAGTCAGACTGAATCTTTTTTTTAATTAACCCCGTAACTACTGACACTTGCTATAGTATTCAGTCTACAAAATTGCGTTTGAGCCTCTGTCGAAACAATTCAATCAAATTTATCAAACATAAAGGAAATGTGCAGAATTCCTAAATTATGGTATTCAGGAATAAATAATTAACATTTTTAATTTTGATGCAAAAAAAATTACTGTAGTCCTCAGAGTTAACTCTCCAGAGATGACTAATTTTT
This sequence comes from Somniosus microcephalus, assembly GCF_052327205.1. Lineage (NCBI taxonomy): Eukaryota > Metazoa > Chordata > Chondrichthyes > Squaliformes > Somniosidae > Somniosus > Somniosus microcephalus. Next base: position 109,033 of record NW_028225831.1, on the reverse strand, counting down.
TAAGTCATTTTTTAATTGAATTAATAAAATATTTCCTTGCTCAATTTCAATGAAAATAGCTTACATGCATATATAGGAAGTTCATTTAAAAAAAGAGAATCCCAGTGAAAGAGGAAGTGCAGGCAAAGTTCTGTTCCCAATCTCCTTTATCTACTTGCCAGCACATCCTCCAACAAAGGCAGCAGCTGAACAAACCCGAACTGCAGCGATGCCAACAAGATACCGCCAATACTTTAATTGACACAAGGACATCTGTGTACAACGCATTACTCTTCAAAGTCACTCGGACACTGCAGAATGCTTTTCAAATGGGATTTTCTTTAGATGTAGCTATATATTGGCCATTGGAGCTCAACGCCATAGTAACGTGGGAGCGTTCCCATGGGAACGCACATGTCCCAATGCAACTTGACCGCCTGCTTTCAACTGTGACCCCTCTTATTTCTTTGCCAGACCAGTTGGTGAAGTGCCTTGGAACATCAGAGACTTCAGTGTGTGTAGAGAAAAATCTGAAAGACGATGGATGAGTCCACTATTTGGTGGATTGGGCATCAAAGGCCATTAAATTGAATTATTTTGTAGAGGTGAAGCATAAATGTCACCATATTAGTAGTGAATACAGGCACATTGCTGTAACTTAATGTGGAAAATCTGGCAGGTTGGGTGCGGTATCCTTATACCAAAAAGAACATGGCAACCAAAAGCCTTATGAATGAGGGTCTGTGCATCTTTGCTGGTAAGCTATAATCCCCATCATAAACAAAAAGACAAAGTAACGCAAACTTAAGGTAGCTGGACAATATCTGGAAATATGCTACTGAGCATTGCTAGTGCTGCATGTTTACCAAGTTGTCAGAATCCTTCTTACCTGCTTTTTCAACAACAAAAAAACGCCTCCCACAAACTCGGGTTTGCTGAAGTTAAAAGTGCTTCTGGTGAGCCTGAATTCAATTCTGATAACTGCGTTGATACAATCCACTAATTCTCTGACATACAAGTTTAAACAAAGGTTGCACGTATTACATAATTGAAAATCTGTTTTAAAACCGAGCATATTCCTTACCTACTACAGGCAGCTCAACATTAAAAGATGACTTCCATTTCTTAATAAGCAAAAGTTCAAATGAAATGTTGTTGAGATGTGTCCTCTCCAACGAGAACGTTTCAGCTCTGCAACTCAAAAATTTATCCATCCTTTCTTAAGCAAAATTGTGTTGAAATTATAGTTTAACTGAATTGTTGACATTTACTTTTCTGGTGCTGATTCCCAGCTTATTTGAAGCCCTGTTAATAAGACAAACACTCAATATCGCACGGGTTTTCAGTTGATTCAGTACCTGATGAGGAAAGGTGTACAGCTACAGTTATTCCACTTTAGTCTTGATCTTGATCAAAACCACACTGTGGTTCTATGTAAATGAACTTTATTTCTCTCAAAAGGACCTTTACAGATACATCGGAAAACCTGGGGGCCCTTCCTGCTGCTGGCAGCCCAGAGCCCCCGGGAGGAAAAACCAGCAGGTTAGCGACAGAGTCACATGGACAAGTGATAGTCCTGCCCCACCGCTAACCCGCCAGTCAGAGGAAACGCCATCCCTCAGTCTCTTGTATGCATTTGCTTTTTTTCTCATTGCCCACATTTCTTTCTTTCTTCATTTTCTTTCCTTTCTGTGGTTAACAAGCACATTCATGTCCATTAATATTGCTCTAGTTACATTCTCAACTCATCAGCCTTGAAGTATTTGCTTAAAAACATTTCAGTAAATTTAACTGGATTGCTGGCTGCCAAGTTCACGCAGTATTTTATGGTTCTTCACAGCGAGCAGTTCTGATTTTGATTATAAAAGGAAGAAAGACTTGCGTTAATATAGCGCCTTTCACGACCTCAGGACGTCCCAAAGCGCTTTACAGCCAATGAAATATTTTTGAAGCGTAGTCACTGTTGTAATGAAGGAAACGCGGCAGCCAAATTGCACACAGCAAGCTCCCACAAACAGCAATGAGATAACGACCAGGTATATTATTGCAGGTTTAAGAGAAGAACGTCAATCTAGATATCATTTGAATTGTAGTTAGAGCTTGCCTGGAATTAGAGGTTAAATTCAGTAATCACAGCATGGAGCTGTGCTGAAAAGGAGCCTGGATTAAAGAATTAGGGCAACAACACTAGTTTTGAGCATGGGATTACTGAATTTACCTATAAGTGTTCTTGGGTGAAGTACTGCTTATGCAGGAAAGTTGCACTGAGCTGCTTTATTTGTTAAAGGGCCGACGAAGTGTTTTCTTCCACAGCCAAGTCATACCCTTGGCTGAGGGGGTGGGCGGATGATCTTACAGGCTTCTAGCAAAGCTATTCTGAAACTGGTCATGAAGCAGAGCTTTTGCTCCCTGTGGGAATTCCTGTCATCTCCACTGTAAAATAGTCAAGATTGGACACTCGGCGTCTAGAAGACTGCAAGTGTGAACTCGATGTGTTGGGATTCCCAATTCACCAGTACAAGTTTTTAATACTTCAGTATAATTGGGAAATGTATATGTGATTTCAGAAACGGTTAGGATTTTAATGTTTTTCAATAGATTTTTTTTTAGCATATCCTTCATGATACAAGTTTTATTGAGTTGCTGCACGATTCTAAATGTTGTATGGAGACTGGTCCCTGCTGACTAAATGTGGTTGACCCCTGATCCTTGCTGTTTTCATCCAGTAGGAAATCCAATTGGCTTCAGCGAGGGAGGGAAGTTCAACATGTCTCAGCTCTTGACTGATATTCAGTGGCCATGTTAAGAAGTGTGTGTAAATGTCAAGTATCAAGTATGGCCAGGATCAGGTTTGATTGTGATGCCCTATATGGCTAAATTGCCTGCTAACAGCATCTGTTTGGGCTCACATGTGAAGCATGGTCACTTGAGGGAAGTAATAAAGTGCTGCGCCCAACATATCACTGCCTTCAAGAAAAGAATGGGGGAAATAGGGTTTGAGCAGAAAGTGCCATAGAAAGGGCACCCTGTTTATTTACGCACTCTGTTTCATTCATGGGTTTTATGCTTTAGAGTTGCTAGTTAGAGGTTACCTGGGAGTTGACGATTTGGTCAAAAGCCCTTTTCAGTGGCCTGCAGAGTTGAGATCACTTGTCCATATTTTATCCCCATTTGTGTTGCCATTGAAGTAGTTATGCTGTACAAAATGTCAGCTCCTAGGCTATCTATCACCAGCAATTTCAAATAATTAACCATAGGAAGAAGGGAGGACTGATATATCAGTAAGAGTGCAGGGATCACCCTTTTGTAATATTTAAGATTGTGTAGCAATTCAGTGGAATATACTTGACCTTTTTAGATGAACCATTGCGCCTAAAAGTCAGGCCTATTAAGTCTCGTTCATTTGGGTCTATAAATGTAACCTGGTTTGATGTATCTGACTTTTAAAAACAACTGTGTGTGTTTAACTGGGTTTCTGATCTCTTGCTTTCTATTAAATCTCGACAGTTTTGTATAAATCCTAAAGACAAAACATTTCTTAGACATTTCCCTCTTGCTACCAATCTCGTTAATCTGTGTCTGTTTTAGGTGGCTGCAATCTACCGAGACCCAAGTGTTGGAAATCTCATCAACATTGTTGTTGTGAAGTTAATTGTGATTCATAATGAACAGGTAAGTCCAAATCTTTGTTAAAGCCTCTGCTAGGATATTGCAGTTAGTGCTATGTTACCCTAACACTTTGTATTGCTGATGTATTCCGGATTAGATACGGATCAGTATAAGAAGATACCCGATCTTCAGTGAGCGCTATTTTCTTCTATTTGTTATAAATCTACTTTCAATTTTTTGAAATCTTTATTCTTGGGATATGGGTGATGCTGGTGATGGGCATTTGTTGCCTGTCCCTCGTTTGCCTGAGAATATGTTGTGGGCCTTCTCCTTGTACATCGATGGTGCTGCCACAGTGGTATTGGGTAGGATATTGACCCAGAAATGATGCCCTTTTACATTTCTGAGCCATCATACTCATCACATCGATCCCTTTATCTAATATTATAAAAACAGTACGATTACGCGCATTCTCTGCTTGTCACATCTCACTTCCTGTGTCAGGCTTCAGTGTCGCACTTTTTGACGCATTCACTTTGACGTTCCGATTCTTTTGATTTATTTGCACTGTGTGTCACACTCAGATGTCATGTTCAGCAAATGGCAACTCGGTAGCAAAGAAGTACAACCAAAATCTACCAATAAAATGAAGCAGAATCCAAACCAATCAAATCAATCAAAAAAATTTGAAATAATTTCTACCACAACCAATCAGAACTCCGCAACTGCAATCAGAACAAAATCTACCAATAAAAAGGACAGAAACTGAAACAAACCAATCAAATCACTCAAAATATTTTTGGAAACATTTTGCTTGTGATATTTTTCCCTTAGTCTGCCAACGGTGCAGAGATTAAAACCATACAATATAATAGCCTAACTAATGCTAAAAAGCTTTTAAAAATTGCAAATATTAATTTAACATCCATAAAATAGCCCAACTCTTGCATTTATTAAGATTTGACCCCTGACGCCTAACTTCTATCAAAGGCTTGGGGCTTGAGTTTCTGGCCCACCCCAAACTGACACGCAATGCTCCTGGCCCACTCTGCTCCTTCTAGTCTGCCTTGATCCCAACCTGTTCTTTTCTGTCAGGCCTGCCCCCCACTAATAGTTCTGACCAATTTTTAGTTCATGCTGTTAAATGATTTCTGAGATTTTGTTCCAAATTTTTAAAAAAAACATGGAATCAGATAAATATTTCATGAGGACGGAAGTCTATTTACAGGCAGCTTGGAGTTGCTTATACTTCAAGATCAAAAATATTCTACACAGTACAAAAGGAAGTTATGCCAAACCTTTAAATATCACTGGTTAGGCCTCAGCTTAGTATTGTGTCTAATTCTGGGCACCACACTTTACGAAGGATTTCAAGGCCTAGGAGCGGATGCAGAGGAGATTTACCAGAATGATACCAGGGATGAGGGACTTCAGTTACATGGAGAGACTAGAGAAGCTAGGGTTGCTCTCCTTAGAGCAGAGATGGTTAAGGGGGGATTTAATAGAGGTGTTCGAAATTATGAGGGATTTTTCTCATAACCAACAGTAATACAATAACTCACTGATCTATAAGACTGCCTATTTCCACCTCCATAACATCGTCTGTGTCCACCCTTGCCTCAGCTCATCCGCTGCTGAAACCCTGATCCATGCCTTTGTTATCTCTAGACTTGACTATTCCAACGCACTCCTGGCTGGCCTCCCACATTCCACCCTACGTAAACTTGAAGTCATCCAAAACTCGGCTGCCCGTGTTCTAACCCGCACCAAGTCCCATTCACTCATCACCCCTGTGCTCGCTGACCTACATTGGCTCCCAGTTAAGCAACGCCTCGATTTCAAAATTCTCATCCTTGTTTTCAAATCCCTCCATGGCCTTGCCCCTCCCTATGTCTGTAATGTCCTTCAGCTCCACAACCCCCCCCCCCCCCCCGAGATATCTGCGCTCCTCTAATTCTGCCCTCTTGAGCATCCCTGATTATAATCGCTCAACCTTTGGTGGCCGTGCCTTCTGTTGCCTAGGCCCTAAGCTCTGGAATTCCCTGCCTAAACCTCTCCGCCTCGCTACCTCTCTTTCCTCTTTTAAGATGCTCCTTAAAACATACCTCTTTGACCGAGCTTTTGGTCACCTGCCCTGATTTCTCTTTAAGTGGCTCGGTGTCAAATTTTTTGTCTTTTAATACTCCTGTGCAGCGCCTTGGAACGTTTTACTACATTAAAGGCGCTATGTAAATATAGGTTGTTGTTGTTGTAACTGGCAGTAACAGGTGTAACGCCCCGATATCCTACCTGTAACTAGGAGTAAAATTATAACTACACAAATATTCACCCTGTAACTACAGCTACAATTCCCCTGCACTGCACAAGCTGTGATCAGGCTCCCTTTTTGATGCTGCTTTTAACAGGCCCCGTCTCTCTTTGCCTCCTTGAACATTGGTTTGGACTCAGGTTCTGTATGAAGGTGACAACTCTGAACTGAGAACCTCAGTCCGCTGTAACTCTCTTCCCCTCTAGCCTGATTTCCGCCCACCCCCCCCCCCACCCCGGCAGATCCCCGGTCACCAACTATTTCCCCCCCTCAAACCTGGGATCCAATCCCCTGCCCTATAGTCCCTGTTCTCCCTCTTCCAACCCAGCCAGGAACTTTTCTCCACTCTCTCTCTCTCCCTTCCCCTCCCTGCCTCCCCACCCACCCAGACACCTGGTTGTTTCTCCACCAGCCAGTCCCATTTCTGGTCACCCCAAGCAGGCAGCAGGAGAGGAGTGATGTCACTGAGCCTAAGGCTTCGCTGCGCCATGAAATCTAACAGGCGAAGTTCTCCCAGGATGCTAGCATCGATGCCCGGATGATTCATGCCCCATTTCGGGAGACTCCCAGACAATCTGGGAGGGTTGGAAACCTTAGTAACATTATAAATGTTCCAAGCGCAAGATCGGCGCTATGCGCTCCCATGTTAGGTATAATGTGAGTTAGGAATAGGGTGAAGTGGAGTAGGCCTCAGGCTTCTGTGCCTGATACTACTGGTCTCCTGTGGTCCAATAGTGTTGGATTGTAGGTGGTTTTGTGCTGTGGACCCATCGTCACTGGGAACTGAGTGGAGACTAGCCAAGCTCCTTTTGCTTGTAGGAAAGAAGACTGGAACTACACTGCAATAGTCTAGACTAGGTTTGCCAACACTGGTTGGATGTATTCCTGGAAGTTTCATCATATGACGTACCACCTCCAAACACGCCGCCCAGTCAAACGGCCTTTTTCCCAACCCCAATATTTTGTATAACTAATAAACGCAAGTGTTAAAATAAATTGTGTTTTCATTTTATTTGAACGCCCCTATGATTTTGCTCTTGGGTTGCTCGCAGTAGTGTCCAGGAGATTAGTCTGGACTGGATTCACGCCTTGGTCCTGGACGTTAATAGACAGTTTGCTAGATAACTGTTCGCTCCTTGATCCTTAAGAAGGTGATTTTATTTGTTCTGGCTTTGATATTGTGCAGGAAATATGAACACAAATTTGTGTAATTACTGAAGCAGATTCTTTTTAAACTACATTAAAGCTTTCTTTTAAAGCTGAAATTTGCTAGGAATTGTGCAGGTGCTTCCTTAAATATTTTTAAATATCAACAGCTGGCTTGAAATAAAATGCAAACGATGTGGTATAAAAAGAAGTGTTGCTTTCAAAAGCATTTTGAATGCTGTATCTATTACAGAGGTCACTGTGAACATTGCATGTAATGCCAATGATTATCCTATTGTCTGTGTTCTTGGTTATAATCTGACGTACTTCGTCATTCCCTTGTAACCATTGGAAAGCTCAGAATGAGCCATTCATAGAATGCCGTGCATTGAAGTATAGCCTATAATTGAAGTACTCTGCCTGTAAAGCAGAGTCGAGAAACAGCTGGTATATACCCACCAACAGTAACACAGAACAAAATACACTGTAGAAGAATTAGTAATTTAAAAAAAATTCTGACTATGAATTATTAGTTTCACTGACCCAATGCTGGTCATTCAGATTGTAGTCTCCCCTGATTTTGAAAGAATCTTACTTGTAGCTGACATTGAGGGCTGTTTTGGGACAAGGAAGAAGTGGAAGGTAGAGCGAGAACAATGCACAGCATTAAATCACATGGTAGACGAATGACTACCTTGAGAACTAGGGCCAGCTTAAATATCAGCACTGGTGAGACTCCATAGATTCTATCACACAGGGAAAAGGTGCGGCCAAGGTAACGGAGCAAAAAGATATTGTCAAGCACCTGATGAGTCTGTATGGGGGGGAACCGTGATCACAGTTACATTTTAGAACCTTTCCCAAGGCTCGTTGACAGTAGTCAGAAAAATATGCTTGAGTGCAAGGTTATTATAAATTGCTTGTTGCTTATCTTTTTTAATATGCCAGTGCAAGGGGAGTTCCCTTTTCTTATCAATCACCTCCCATTTGCTGATCTCCTGAAGGAATTTATTTCCTTTTTTTTTACTGTACTGAGAAATCCAGGTGAGTGACCAAAACAGGACACCACCTAAGTTAAGAGGAGTAAAAGAAAAGATCAGGTAAATCAGGAAGAAGTGGTTAGATGATGCCCAGCTTGTGTTTTAAAAGACTGAAGATTGTAGGACAGAAAAACTATTGGAATTATGGAATTCTATAGTGTTGAGGTTCTGGGAAAGGATGAGCTGGAGTAGAACAGTTCAGTGAGTCTCAATTTCAACATAGTGGGTATGAAAGAGGAGGAAGAGCATGTAGAAGGGTATATGTGGAGCTTGGAAGGGACAAGATTTAAGATAGCACTGATCACAGTAGCATATTGATAAAATAAAGACAACAAAGGTTGGCGATGAAAGTTAACCTTACTGGGATATGATTTCCACAGGCACCAGTCACCTTCAGATATCTTACCCAAGTGCCCATTTCTCGTACATGAGCCTTGGCATTGAGTAGTGGCAGGCTATTTGACCACAAGGGGGCATCATAGCCAAGCCCAATCCTATCCTCAAATGACGTCTGCACACTTCCAGCAGCACTCTGTACACCGTATCAGCATTGGGAATCTTGGCCCAATTTCCCTCCCCGCCAATCCAGTGATACTGAGGCTAATTGTAGCTTCCACATCCACAAACTGTCACCTGTGAGATTGTTTTCGGAAGCTAATGAGTGAACCTGAATTCATAATATTCCATATCATCTATTGATTTCCAGTTTCCTCATTCATTCATCCAGGGTTTAAACTTTAGGATTTTAGAAGTGAGGTCTTTTTTATCCAATTCATTGAGATAACTAATGGTTTCTGTTTAAGTTTAGACACTGGCTTTCAGGACATACCAGTGTATACGCTCCGATTGCCACTGCTGGTAGCAATAGCATGGAATGGACGGTGGATATCAGGAAATTGGACAGAGTAGCCGGGTCTCTGCCCGGAAAGTGCCCAGGGAGAGTGTGATGAAAGTGGATGGAGCTCTTGCCAAAATAGACAAGAGCTTCATCACAACATTAAACTCCGCCCTGTAATTTCCCATAATCCTAGCTGGTAATGTGTTGCGAGTTTGTCGCGCTCATATCAAGCGGCCATTCTGAACTGACACCTGCTCAGGATTTCAAGGGACGCTGTTGGTTTTCAATTGCCAAATATTCAAACTGCTATTTTATGATGCTAGTTGCTTTAGCAGCTTTTTGAAGGTTTTAGGCCAAGCCTCCAGGTGGAGAATTTTCAGCTGCTGCAATTATAACTTAGAATATGGGCATTCCAGTAGGAATCCTGTTACTTGAAGGAAGAAAAAGAGAAAAGCGAGAAGAATGTCGGGCAATTGAGACTACACCTGATGTGGATCGTCTGCACCCACAGGTACCCACACACCACTTCAGCCATGCTGCTGGGCAACACTTCAGCATATCCATTGATCTGCTTGGAACCTAAGGCCTCTACAGCATCAGTACAAGCATTCATGAGAGACAATCCAACTAGGCTTAAGAACTCTCATCACTGGAGGCTCTGCTGCACGTGCTCCATGGTTAACTTCAGTCACCATAGGCCATTGTGCACGACTGCAGAGATGAAGCTAGTAGCCTCCCCTCACTTTCCCTCAGACAGAGCAAGGACGTTTGTCACATCTTCCACTGATTCCTTAAAACTGTGATGCTCAATTAGCATCCTTTTAATTTCGGATCTCATGAGGTCTGAATCCAAAGGTTCAGCAGCTGAGGAAGGATGTGAGTTGCCTCTCTGGCCAGCAAGTTCCTGCTGCTCCTCCTCACCTCTGCGCTTTCTATCACCTCTTATAACTCACTGGGGTGGATGTACCTGTGCAGGTGTTCATACTGGAAAGAAGGTGTGACACAAGGTGCTGTGACTATGGTAAGCCACTGTTCCCTGTAGCACACCTGCAAAAAGCAAAGAGCATGATGTGTTATGGTGCTGGCTTCATAACACTGGTTGAAATATTCATCGTATGAAAATAGAATGGGGTAAAGTTTGTCTTCGCTACATGGCCAGTAATCTGGTGTAGTGGATCGCTCGCCCATTATAGAGCCCGCCCGATATTCAATCCATGTAACGAAGATCAGACAGGTTCTACAATGAGTGGGCAATCCGTTCCACCAGATTACTGCCAATACAGTGAAGATGAAAATTTACCCCAATGTGTCACACAGCATTATGTTTCAGTATATGTCAGTAACCGAATGAGTTACAACAACAAAACTTGCATTTATATAGTGCCTTTAACGTAGCAAAACATCCTAAGAGTTAGAGGAGAAGGTGCTGGAGATAGTTTTTCTGCCTTCATTCTTTGCCCCACCCTCTAGTCTAATGATCTACTAAGTAGCACCTTCAAATGCAGGCAAGGTTTGATGTAATATGGACCTCCTCCTTCCAGCTCCTTCTCACCCTACTCATTCACTTACTCACTCATTTACTCACTTACTCATTCATTTACTCACTCACTCACAGACAGCCTCACATGTATACACTTGAGCACAATTCTGTATGACACTAACTATTTTCATCAGATGCTTTCTTCACTTTCTTTACTTTCTGCCGGTGAGCATTCTTCCATTACGACACCTGGACCTGCAAACAGACAAAGAGAGTTGAGAGGTCAGAAATGTGAGGAGCTCATATAGCAGATCCAAGCAGCAATCATGCCACTCCTCGTGGGTGTGATTACATGTACATGCATCATTGGCAAGATTTGGATGGATGGATGGATTTTGGGGCAATTTGCCCTTTAACAATTTGAGTGTAGCAAAAGTTACAGGTATTACTACTGCAAAGTGTGTCCTCATTCAGAATGGACATGCATAGCAAGCATTCAATGGACGGTAAGATAGCGTGAGAAGGAAAGGCACATTTCATGGCATGTTGACTTACTCAGAATAAGGTACTGGTACTTAGCTTATTTGGTAAAATCTCTTCCTCATTTGCATCTATCCTCTGGGTGGTTAAGGTCCCACTGATGTGCAGTGCTACCTCCTCCCATGCACTCTGCACAGCTCGCTTATGTGGACGGTGCCTTTGGGTGCTCAACAGGGCCACGCTTCCCCCAACAGCACCTCGACAAATGTAGCAGTAAAAACCATGCTGCCGTGCTCGGCCTCTGCTCCATTTTCCTGATTCATTTATTACAACCTAGAAAACCCGCAACAGCATCAGAATAGCTGGCACAGTCCCCTGAAAGCTGACCACTCAAGAGTGACCTCGATTGTAAACCTGTGACATGAGAAAACAAGTAGTTACACAGGTTTTGTAACATAAGCTGTAGATATATCCAACATTCCTTCCTTTGTATTGGAGTAAATAAAAGTAAGACCATCCATGTACCTAACAGTTACTGTCCCTTTTCCAAACCCCCCATTGCCCCAGTTCACACATCAAGCACCTTCCATTTCCCCTTTATTGCTGCCAATGTATCCCCTTCTCTATCCCCTTTAATTCCATCCATTTACCTCCTTCACTTTCCCCTAATGCCTGAGTCCTGCTCCTACCTGACTACTCAGGTCCAACTTCTAATGGACTAGACTGGACCGGTCCCGAAGGGAATCCAGTCACTGCTTACCGTGAGTGGAAACTCCCTATTCTCACAAGCATTCCCACTTGCCGTATGCAGCGGCCGGAATCCCTTCCATTAGTAGCGGGAGTGGCCTTGAGGACTGTTGTGTCTCCTTGTGTTCTTATACTATATATATTACAGACACTTTTAGTTCATTTTAGTTAGTGCTTTTACTTAGCTGTATTTTTGCTTTTGTTACAGTGCTGCCGCATGGTGCGGAGTGATGCAAGATGTCCGACGCTGCACTGTGCACTGCCCGTGCACAGTGTGCCACATAGCAATATAACTACACCATACCAAAGTAGTTCCATTCCAAAGTAGTTCCATTTAACGATGTGATACTATAACAATGTAACAAGGACAGTGTAATGTATGTACATTTAAGGGGGGAACTACTTTCTACAGCTCATGTATACTGCAGTACCGGCAGTGACCACACCTGTATATAACGCTGAGTAGTAATCTGTTGTTTCAGTTGCAGTTTGAACCACATTGAGTAAACACCTGTTGTACCGTTCTCTGCAGTCCTTTTCTTATTATTACACAGACGTAACAGTGGCGACGAGCAAGTTCGAACCTACCTGCAACTCTGCATCACCTCCCAGGGATTCACTCCTGGAGAACAGTGGAAGAAGGTCGAGTCCAGAAGCACAGGCGTCGACCACGGGCAACCGCCCAGTCATCCAGCGGAGATTTGAGCATCGCAGGGGAGGCTGTCGAGAGCCAGGCTTGGCTTTCCAGTCACGGTGGTCCAGCGAAACGGGCTGGCAACAGGTACTGCGCAGACCCTTCCCGGACAGCAACGGGCTAGAGCCCGACTGAGCGGCACAGAAAAAGGCCGAGCAGCGTCGACGGGGGAGAGAGAGAGGGCAGAGTGCACAGGGCGCAGCCGGTGTTCAGGACCGAGCGGCGTCAACGGAGGAGAGAGGCAAGAGAGAGCAGAGCGCAGCCGGTGGTCAAGGGCCGAGCAGCATCAACGGGGGAGAGAGGCGCGCAGGAAAACGCGAGGCGCTGCCATTGCCACGAGGACCGCAGAGAGCAGCGTTGGCAGCAGCGCAGGAGCAGCACACGAAATCCACAGGGCATCGCCATTTGCCACGAGGACCGCCGAGAGTGGCGTTGGCAGCAGCGCGGGAGACGCCATTTTAAGCCGCAGCGGGGAAGAAAGGAAAGCGCGGGAGATGCCATTTTAAGCCAGTCTAACCACATCCAAAAATGCCGAAGAGTGGCAGTATCACAGCGTTCGACAATGAAGTCGAAGATTGGACGACATATGTCGAACGCATAGAAGTATACTGCAAGGCGAATTAAGTGCCAGATGACAAGAAAGCGCTGGTATTGTTGAATTCAATGGGTGCAAAAATGTATGGCTTACTACGAAACCTAGTAACCCCAGAGAAGCCAGTAGAAAAGGATTTTGAAAACATAGTGTCAATCCTACAGGACCACTTAAACCCCACACCGCTGCTGATAGCAGAAAGATTTAAGTTTCACAAAAGGAACCAGCATAAAGATGAAAGTAATGCTGAGTATTTAACGGAACTGCGCAAGCTATCGAAACACTGCCAGTTTGGAACGGGACTAGCAGATACTTTAAGGGACAAGTTTGTGTGTGGGCTTCAAAGTAGAAGCCGTTTCTGGGTTCTTTTATCAGAAAAGGATCTTACGCTGGACAAGGCTTTCAGCATTGCAGTGTCACACGAAGCAGCAGCACAGGGTGCTGCAGAGATACAATGGAGACCACAAGAATATGGCACAAATGAAATGTCATACGGAACAGTGAAGTGGTATCGCTGTGGCAGAACAACACACGACCATAATGATTGCTGGTTCAAGGACAAAGTGTGCAGACAGTGTGGAAAAGTAGGACACATAGCAAGAGTCTGCAGGTCTGGAAAGAAAACCAGCAGCAAGAAATCTCCACAGGAGAAGTACAAGAAGGTACATAAGGTGACGGAGAGTAGTTCAGACGAACAGAAGAGTGATACAGACTCCGGAAGCAAGGATCTGGGTTGTCTGAAACTACATAATGTGATCAAAATGGAGGATCACCAAACTATCTGGGTCACGCTCAAGATAGCAGGAGTCCAAGTGAAAATGGAATTGGACACAGGATCAGCCCTAACAGTCATAAACCGAAGGGACTACAAGCGGCTATTCTCACATATACCCTTGAGAGATACAAAGATTGTCTTGAAGACGTACACGGGGCAAAAAGTCTACCCCAAAGGAAAAATAAGGGTGAACGTTATATATAACGGAAAGGAAACACCAAAAATTGACCTATATGTATTGCCAGATGGAGGACCACCACTACTAGGACGTGAATGGATCCGGAAGATACAGTTAGATTGGCATTCCATACAAGCACTGACTGTAGATGCCAAAAAGGATGACGACGTCACACCTGGACGACTGTCAAAAATGCTAACTGACGCACAAGAAGTGTTCCAGCAGGGACTCGGAACACTAAAAGGCATAACAGCGACGATCAAAATAGAGGAAAATGCAAGCCCAAAGTTTTTTAAGGCCAGACCGGTACCTTATGCGATCCGCCCAGCCGTCGAAGCAGAGCTGGAAGGTTTGGAACGTTCAGGAGTACTGTCCAAAGTGGACTGGAGCGAGTGGGCTACACCCATCGTTCCTGTAATGAAGAGGTCGTTGAGTAATACGCCTGGGGAACCAAAGAAGGTCCGCGTCTGTGGGGACTTTAAGGTGACAGTGAACCCAGTCCTTCACACTGTACAATATCCGCTTCCGCGGATTGAAGATATTTTCGCCTCGCTATCTGGAGGGAAACGCTTCACTAAGATTGATCTGGCCCAGGTGTACCTGCAAATGGAGGTAGAAGAAGCCTCGAAACAGTACCTCACGATCAACACTCATAAAGGTCTCTACCAATACAACCGGCTGGTGTTCGGGGTAGCATCAGCTCCGGCTATTTGGCAAAGGGCAATGGAACAAGTCCTGCAAGGGATTCCAGGGACCCAGTGTTATTTGGACGACATCCTGGTCACGGGCGAAAATGACAGTGATCACCTCGCCAACCTGGAGCAGGTGCTCACTAGATTGAAGGAATATGGGCTCCGAGCTAATCGCCACAAATGCGAGTTTTTCCAGAAGCAGATCTCGTATTGTGGCCACGTTATTGATAGAGGGGTTACATAAGTCCCCTGAAAAGATTGAGGCAGTAGTCAAGGCTCCAGCACCGGAAAATGTGTCACAACTGAGGTCGTTCCTCGGGCTGGTGAACTACTACCATAAGTTCTTGCCGAATTTGTCTACCGTACTACACCCACTGAACACCCTACTGCAAACGGGGGTACCATGGAAGTGGAGTGATGAATGTAAACGAGCTTTCCAGAAGAGCAAAGCATTGATCACATCAAAAGAGGTGTTGGCTCATTTCAACCCAGCACTACCAATTCGGTTGGCGTGTGATGCATCACCCTATGGCATTGGAGCGGTGCTGTCGCACAAATTCCCGGACGGCTCGGAGAGGCCAGTAGCCTTTGCGTCTCGGTCACTAACCTCAGCCGAGCGTAACTACGCCCAGATTGACAGGGAGGCCCTCAGCCTAGTGTGGGGAGTGAAAAAGTTCAATCACTATCTGCACGGGCAGAAGTTCACCTTGCTGACTGACCACCAACCACTTGTCTCCATCTTTAATCCAAAGAAGGGCGTTCCGGTGATGACTGCGCAACGGCTACAAAGATGGTCCCTTTTTCTAGGGGCGCACCAATATGAAATCGAGTATAAGGGTACGAAACAGCATGGAAACGCTGATGGGCTATCACGCCTGCCACTGCCTACTGCGGAGGAAGCACCGGCAGTGGATCCTGTCGAAATATTTCATTCGACTATAATTGAATGCTTGCCAGTAACTAACGCTGGTATAGAGAAGGAGACCCGAAATGACCCGACACTGTCTCGGGTATATGATTTGACGGTGAAGGGATGGCCAGCACATGGCGACTCACTGTTGCCAGCATTCTCATCCAGAAGAGAACAGCTGTCAGTATGCCAGGGGACCTTGATGTGTGGATCCCGAGTGGTAATTCCACCCAAGTTAAGGGAGAGAGTGCTCAATGAGCTTCACGAAGGTCATCTGGGAGGGGTGAAAATGAAAAGCCTTGCTAGGGCTTATGTGTGGTGGCCGGGGATCGATCAGCAAATCGAGGACCTGACAAAGAGCTGCTCAGGATGCCAGAAGGTCCAAAATGCACCACCACATGCCCCTCTACACCCATGGGAGTGGCCCTCATCTCCATGGCAACGGGTGCATATTGATTTTGCTGGTCCATTCATGGACTCAATGTTTTTAATAGCCGTGGATGCGCACTCGAAATGGCCTGAGGTGATCAAAATGTCCTCCACCACCACGGAGAAAACTATTGCAGTCCTACGGACCATTTTTGCCAGGAATGGCTTGTCAGAGCAGATTTGCTCTGATAACAGACCACAGTTTGTGTCCGAAGTGTTTCGAAGATTTATGAAAAGGAATGGGGTAAGGCATTACCCATCCGCCCCATATCATCCAGCCACAAATGGATTGGCTGAGAGGTTCGTACAAACCTTTAAAAAAAGAAGTAAAGGCCATGTGCGATGACGACATTCCACTGCAGCATAAGGTGGATAATTTCCTGTTAGCCTACAGAAATGCGACACATGCAGTCACCAGCCAGGCCCCGGCCATGATGTTCTTTAACCGAAGGTTGAGATCTCGTCTGGATTTGCTCAGACCAAATGTACGAAGAGACGTTGAGAGTAAGCAATTCCAGCACATCAGTGAGAAGCCGACAAGGAGCTTCAATGTAGGGCAACCAGTCTTGGCCCGCGACTACCGAACAGAGAAATGGCAACCAGGAACGATATGCACATGGCAGGGGCCACTAATGTACACAGTGGACATTGGGGAGAGCATCGTGAGACGCCATGCTGACCAGATCTTAGAGTCACAGGAACGAGTCAACCCCATGCCTCGCCCATACGTACCTGGTGATGAACCCGACGTACAGGTAGCATCTACCCCAGAAACAGTAGCAGCGGAAACTGATGAACCAACCGACGACAGGGGGCCAGAATCCCCTCCGCACCAAGAGCAAGACACTCGGGAAAGGCGCTATCCAGAAAGGATCAGGAAGCCTCCCCAAAGACTGAATTTATAAATAGACTATTTTCAGCTAATGTTGCTTGTTAAAAGTGTTAATTGTAATTAGTTTGATATTTAATTGTTAAATGAGTGTTATGGTACTGTTAATCTAAAAGGGGAGGAATTGTAATGTATGTACCTTTTAAGGGGGGAACTACTTTCTCCAGCTCATGTATACTGTAGTACCGGCAGTGACCACACCTGTATATAACGCTGAGTAGTAATCTGTTGTTTCAGTTGCAGTTTGAACCACGTTGAGTAAACACCTGTTGTATCGTTCTCTGCAGTCCTTTTCTTATTATACACGGACGTAACAGACAGAGGGACTCCGTCCAGCCTGGTCCATTATTAGCCTGATTTGAGTAGGAGTGAAAGTGAAGGAGAGGAGCCCGATTCCCACTGATTTTTGTCAGTAAATGTTGATACCCTGAACGGTCTCTGACTACGCCAACTGTCAGTGTGAAATGCTGACGTCTGGCGCGAACGCTGATTGTACTGAATTTTTTTCCTTCAAAAATGCTCTCCATTTTAAATTGCTGCTGCTGGGATTGAAAATCTGCAGGCAAAAGCAAAATCCCATTCCACATTATTAATGTCTTTTATTCTTCATCTATTCAGGAAGGACCGTCCATCAGTTTTAATGCAGCTACAACTCTTCATAACTTCTGTGTGTGGCAGCAGACACAGAACACCCTGGATGATGCTCACCCATCTCATCATGACACGGCAGTCCTCATCACTAGGTAACTGTTGCATGAATACCTGGACTTCTAGAACACTAATTTTCAACATCTGTTGCCTGATTCTAGATTGTTACATTGAATTCTTTATTTCGTGATTTCTAAGATAAATATGCCGCAATATATTTGCTGCAAATAAAATGCGGATTTACTAGCAAAATAGAACAAAACAAAATAGGAAAAGGTACTTCGCTGGCCAGTGCCGGATAGGTTTTGTATTTAGAATTCACAATCAGTACTGTTTAACTCACGAACTGGGTACTGTTGTAAAACAAAGGTGTAATACATTGTTTGCAACCATCAGTTCAGGGCATCGGATCAGAATCAGAAACCGTTTAAGGGGAAAGCTCTGGCAGCTGTTGATTTGATTGAAAGCAAACTTTGCTTCTCCTTTAATTATCATTGACGCTTCCAAATGGTCATGCCAAGAGTCCATATTAATCTTGACATCATACTGACATAATCAGTTTAAGCTCTGGATGCACTGGATTCCAAATTTGAGCAACACTGACAAGAGGGGGAAGAGATCTTTCTTCGCCTGTCTGTGACTTGGATACATACCCACTGAACCTCAGGGTCCAGTACCTGCCCAGTCCAGATTACTTCTAGTTCCTAATAATAGTTGAGTAACATTTTACCCCCTAACCTTCTCCCACCCCGACTTTAATTTCCTCTGTCAGTACTGATCAGAATTTCATTCTTTATTAAAAATTCTTATCTAGTTTAATTTGTTTGATTTTAGGGAAGACATTTGTAGAGCTAGAAACAAGTGTGATACTTTGGGTAAGTGAAACAGACCAACTTTCACAGTTAACCATGCAGAGTGGGCTTACTGTACAAGATTCATCATGCTAATAAAACTGGAGTGAAGTAATTCCTTAGAATGTGATGAGATTCGAATTGCCTTTTATTGTTTCAGTATAAAAATAATGATTTGATCTTGCTTGTTCAGTCCTGTTAAATATACATGAAAATGCAGTTCTGATGAAAGGTTTGGATGTTTTAGAGTTGCTCAACTGAACAATTATCTAAAATGTCGAAGCTATAACTGGAGTTTTCTTTGAATGCAATGCCCTCTATCTGTTTTGTAATAATGGTTTTAGCGATATGCTTGAGATTTCCATGATTGCAATGTATCATTTCTATGAAGATTTTGGTGTCACTGTTTCAAATAAATTGCACTTTTGTTTGACCTTTTTTATGGGAAGTCTACCTCTCGATCTCACTCTCTGCCTCTTTCGCTTTCTTTCTGTGTCTCTCAATCGTTTTCTGCACCTTTTTCCCTTTTTTCATTTTGGCTTTTTTCTGTTCTCTTTTTCTCTCTCTGCCTCTCTTTCTCTGTCTTTTTATTGTTTCTCTTTCCGTGACTTTTTTTCTCAATGTCTTTGCTTCTCTTTTTGTTCTCCCTTTGCCAGTGGAATCGCTGTTCTCTAAATGAAATCTGGGTGAGACAAGAACAGCTTCATAAAGGAGATTTATAGAGCGTCTTTTCAAAACTCCGGATGTCCAAAAATGCTTTGCAGTCAAACACCCAAAAGCGATATTGCAAAATTTACAGTCTACTCCTCTTAATTCAAGGTCACTTAATTTGAATCATATGTTAATTTGATTTTTTTTCCCCAAGAAAAAAACCAGTTCCTATGCTAGTCTATTAATTCAAGTTTCTGGATAATTCAATTTTTTTCTGAGCAAAAAGAAAATGACTTTGAATTAACAGGATTAGATTGTATGCAGTCAGAACTGGTATCTCTGGCAGGAATTTTGAGGAGGAAGGCGGGTTGGGGCGGTGGGGGGGGGGGGGGACACCAAGGAAGGAGGGAGGGATCGGGCCATGCAGCTAAAAGGATTGGAGGGGGGGGGGGGTGGTCAAGCAGCAATTGGTGGGGGAGGGGAGAGAGGATCGGGGCCAGATGATCGGGGAGGGTGAAGAGAAGACTGTGGCCGGCTTCAGCATCATTGTGTGGGGGGTGGGGGGAGGCCTGGGGAGGGTAATCGGAGGCCTGGGGGGGTGATTTCCAATTGCAGGGGGGGTGTGATTGTTAGGTAGGGACCCTGGATCCAGGAGGTAGGTGTAATGACATTTATCTCCTGGATGAGGCAGTCCCTGCCTTGCTGTAACTGCCGGATTTCATGAAGTGTATAAAACCCGACCAGACGCAATTAAAAACAAAATGGAGGTTAAAAGAGGTTTCCAGCCTCATTGTAATATTTAGATTGAGGTTCCACCCCCTGGGAGTGGGTTGGTCGCCCGCCCCCCATACCACCTCCATTAAAACCTGAAGTGGGCGGGTTGGAGGTGGGATCAGGTCCGGAATTCCATTTTTAACAATTTAATTACCCCCACGTTCCAAACCCACCCATTTTTTAGGTTAAAATTCCCCCCTCTGTGTCTGGTTAACCTGAATATCTAATAAGGACACAAACAATTTTCTTCTATTAGCAATCATTTCCCATTATAATTGCACTTGAAGGCCGGAATTTTCCGGGGGGTCAGTGGATGGGATTGGTAGTGGGTCGGGTGGAAAAGTGTTTTTTTTTTTTTACAATGGATCGGGAACCCACTGCCATGCACCTTTCCCAATGTCTGGTTTGTCAGCACTGAGCAGACCCGGCACGCAGTGGCGGGGGAGCCAATTAAGCTCATTATTGCCTTGTTGACGGATCATTAACAGGCTTTTCTAAATTAACTTTTTACTTTAACTTCATGGCCAAGGGAACCACGCTGTTCGGGGGCCACGTCTGTCAATCTGAGGCGGGAGTTTAATTGCCATTGCTCCAGCTGATTAATTGACAGCTTCAAATGTATAGTAAAAGCTCTCACCTGACTGATCATCACTTTCCTCAGCTACAAGCTGTTTCTCAGACCATTTCCAGCACAGATTGCAGACTTTTCACTTTCCACTCTCCATCCACTCTCACCTCATTGGAACAACCTCTCTCACCATTGACAGAATGTTTCTGTCATCTCTACTTCACCTGCCATATATTCCATCAACATGGGTGGCCTTTATACTCTCTCACCTTGGTCCTCAGAATCTGACCACGATCAGCCCCAACACCAGCAGCACCAGGCACGCCAGCAGCACCAACAACAATACCAACCTTCTTCACCTGATGCTGCACAGGACAGAGGGCATCAGCACCTGAGCACATTGCTGCCCGGGAGGCCAGGGATGGCCTCACCATGGCCAGATATACTTCACTTAACGCTGTACACCCTGTCTGCCACATGATGTGGCAGGTTGGCACCATCCTACACCAACACCATAAAGCATCCCTACAAAGCCCAAGACATTCCTTTCACACTCATCACCATTGCGGGGGATACCGTTATGTCTCACCATTCACTGCAACTCACTAAGCCACTTTCAAAGGTGCACACAAATCTGTCCAAGAGAGCAAAGTGTTGAAAATGAAGGTTTCAATGTTTCACAGCGCATTAACAGAAACTTTATATGAACATTGGCTAAAACACCCAAGTGGCTACTCTTGTGTGTTAATTGTTATGATTGCACTAGGATGAGGGTGAGAGGTGGCTAGTGAGATGGGGATGTGATAATGTAGATAGAGAGGGATGGGAGTTGGTGTGAGTAAAGTTGTGCAGGAGTAGGGTAGGGAAGGCAGAGTGATGGGGTTGTGATGAGAGGCACAGGAGGATGAAGGTGAGTGTGGCTTTGTACTAACGTTTCATGATCTACTGAGATCATGGAAAGGTTTGCGCCACTGCAGCCTGGTCCTCCTGACCACATCCCTGCTTATGCCCTCCTGTGCAATGTGCAACCAGGCTGAGTTGATCTCCTGGGGAGGTCACTTCCGCCCATGGGAAGGGAAGAGGACCTCCCTGCATGATGTGGGAGAACCTGGGTGCAGCCATGCACCTCTGTGCAGTGTTTGCAGCACCTCGATGCTGTAGAACACTGCCAGCACAAATGCCAAAATAAAGTTGGCCATGGTCCCTTTAAGGAAATCGGCTGATGACGCGTCATGAAATGACGTCACCAGACCCACTTCCCCTAATCACAGAAACCCCACAGTGCAGATAGAGGCCATTTCGGCCCATCGAGCCTGCACCGACACATATCCCACCCGATACCCGTAACCCCTACACCAACACATAGAGTTATACAGCACAGAAAGAGGCCCTTCGGCCCATCGGCATATCCCACCCTATCCCTGTAACCCCACGTATTTAATCCCCCTAACACTAAGGGTCAATTTATCATAGCCAATCAACCTAACCCGCACATCTTTGGACTGTGGAAGGAAACCGGAGCACCCGGAGAAAACCCACGCAAACACGGGGAGAATGTGCAAACTCCACACAGACAGTCGCCCGAGGTCGGATTCGAACCCGGGTCTCTGGCGCTGTGAGGCAACAGTGCTAACCACTATGCCACCGTGCTGCCCGGCAATTGGACCGGCAAACGCGTTGGGCGGTCTTAACAAGCCCTATCAAGGGAAAATCATTTTGGACAGCGGGTTGGAACCAGCAGCGGGGTCAGGACCCGCCACAGACCCGCCGAGGTGAGCAAGATCCCAGCCGATAAATCTGTATTGTATTGAACTGATATCAATTGTGTGAGTTTTACTGGTGCTCACTTTGTTAATCTGCACGCATTTCACACCTTGCAGGAGCACCGAGTCCAGCCTCTGAGTCCCTGCTGCATAGTCTCCATCATCGCAATGTTTGTCGTACCCGGCATAACAGTTATTGTATAAATCAAAAGCAAAAAAACAGACTGCAGATGCTGGAAATCTGAAAGAAAAACCGAAAATGCTGAAAATGCTCAGCAGGTCAGTCAGCGTCTGTGGAGAGACGGGTGAGTTAATGAAGGGCCTACCCCTGAAACGGTGGGGTTGTTTCTTACTTCCAGGCAGGAACACAGCCTAGCAAGTGGCCAGCCCATCCACCGGGCAAGAGGGAAATTAAAATCAGCCCCATTAACTCTGTGGAGAGAAGAGACGCTGACTGGCCTGCTGAATGTTTTCAGCATTTTCTGTTTTTGTCGGCAGTTAGTGTATCTATCGAACAATAATATGCCCTCTGGTCACCAGCACCTTAAAATATTTTCAACTGTTTCTTCTGTTAGCCTCAGCATTAGAAGCATTGTTTCAAATTCAAGTTTAGAATTACAACACTTGAGTCTCTTTAGACCCTTTTATATACATTGGTGTCAGTGCAATTTTATGCTGTTGGTTCCCACAACAAATTACTTACGCAGTCAGCTGCAAGTCTTCCCAGATTGGCAACTGGGAAGGCCCACTAAAAATGCTTTGTATGTCCGCAGATCCAGCCAGCCAAACATGCACAACACTGGCTGGATACTGTGGGCCTGAAATTCCTTGGGTTGTGATTCCACCAGTTACCAGAACTAAACAGAGTACTCAAAGTGTGATTGGACCAAAGCAGTAAACGGTTCGAGGATGATTACCTCCGACCTGTATTCTCCTGTTGTAGAATTGTGAAATCGTAGAATTTAAAGCACAGAAGGAGGCTACTTGGCCCATTGCAAACGTACCAGTGCCAGATCTTCAACTGGAATTGCCTACTGTATCCCCATTTCCTTGCTCATTCATTGAATAATCTTATATTCCTCCTTTTCAAATACTATTCCCATTCCTTCTTGAACTTAATGGGGGCGAAATTCGGCTCCTTTGCGCCTGCCGTTAGCGCCTCCGGGGGCGCTAACGAGGCGCAAAGGGCTTATCGCCCGGGGATGGGGAAATGCACCTCCCGCGAAATTTGGCAGGCTTTTGCTGAGGCGCTACCCGATAGTGCCCCACCCCCTCCAGTAGCGCCCTGGGCTGCTGCACCTCCGGCGATGATGTCATCGGTGTGTGCGGCGACAGTTAACACCCCGCGACAGAAATTTGGCTGCGCCCTGCGAGGCTGCCATGAGCGATGTCCACACCAGCCTCGCGGGTCGCGAGCCAGGCCGACCTCCGCTCGCGGGGCGGTAATTAAAGGGGTGGTGCAGCCGCGACCTGCACTGCCATTTTATTCTTTGAGGTCGGCCCTACGTGGTGTGGTGTACCATGCCACGGTCCTGGCTACCATAGCGCAGCCCAGCACCGCGTCTCGGCACTAGGCTGCTACCATGGCACCACACCACCCTGGTGGCCTAGTTGGGGCCATCGGAGGCCCCGCAGTGTGTGCAGCGGCCCCCCCATTTAACTGAAAAGGAGGGGCGTTGAAACGCGACAACGTTCCGCGGAGCCTATGTGGAGTGCTGCCGATCGTGCCCCGACATCGCCTCGGTTACCGCCCCAACAGGAATTGGAGCGCCCGAGATAGCGGCCGGGCGGTAAATGTCCAGCGCTAATTCGGTTACCACCCCCAAACAGGGCGGAACCAAATTTCACGCCCCAAATCTTTCATAATTTTGATCTCCCTTAACATTCTCTGTTCCAGTGGAAAAAAGGCCCAATTTTTGAAACCTTCAGAACTATACCCTTTCATTCTAGTGAACCCTCACTATTCCTTTTCCTTCACCCCAATATCCTCTCTGTATGACCCAATAAATGTCTTCAACTTCACCATCACCTTCCTTGCTTTTATATTCCCCTTTGTATAAAATCCAGAATCCTATTTGCTTTTTATGGCCTTTTTGATCTATACTCCTACCTTTAAAGATCTTTGTATCTGCATCTGTAGATCGCTGTTCCTTCACTCTATTAAGAGTCTAACCATGCAGAGTATACTTCCTTTCACTATTCTTTTTCTCAAAATTAACTGCTTCAGATTTCTCTACATTGAACTAAATCTGCCACCTATCTGCTAACATGTCTGGTCCTTCTGAATCTCCTGCATTCTTCCTCATATTCGCCATTCCCCCTAACTTAGTGTTATCGACCAACTTTGGTATGAATCTTTTTGTACCAATGTCCAAATCATTTATATGAATGGAAAACGAGAGGTACAGATTTCCGGGGTACACCACTACGAACGTCCTGCCAATCTGAGAAGCATCCATTTACCCCAATTTTTGTTTTCTTTCTCCTAGTCGTCTCTCTGTCCATGTGACTACATTCACTTTAATACAGTATGCCTTAATTCTCATAGCCAGTCTCTTATATATGTAAATGTTTATTTTCTCCATATACTGTAATGTGATTTTTTTTTTTTTTAAATCATTAAATTAGTCAAACGCAACCCTGTTCCTTCCAAGTTCATGCTGACTATTCTCGATTAGTCTATACATTTCGAGGTGTTCAATAACTTCATCTAGTATTATGCATTCAGGAAATTTACCCACAACTGAGGTAAGACTAACAGGTCAACAACTATATGGTTTATACTTTTTCTTTTGAGAACTTTTGGCACCATCTAGTCTTCTGGCACAATTCCTGTTTCATGATCAGTGCTTCTGCTATCTGCTCTCCAGCCTCCCTCAGTATTCTGGCATGCATACTATCAGGGCCTGGTTTCTTTCTAATTTTAGTCTCCTTAGTACAGTGTCCTTTTGAATACTCATCTCCAATCGCAGCTCTTCCACATCCATGACAGGTAATCCTACAATCCCACTCTCGCCGTCCTCTGTAAATAGTGAGCAAAATACTTACTAAGAATTTCTGCCATTCCCTCATTCTCGAGCATATTATGGCCCCCTTCATCTCTAAGTGGTTACACCACTTCTTTGACTATCCTTTTATTTCCTATGTGCTCAGAAATACCTCTTTGATGACTAACAATCTTCTCTCAAACTCCCTTTTAGCCTGATTTCTCTTTTGTGCTTCATTTCCATACTTTTTACATTTCTTATAGCTTTCTTCCAACAACTATAATGTTTTTAGGATTTCAGTTATGTGGAGAGGCTAGAGATCCTGTGATAACCTCGAGCAGAAAAGGTTAAGCGGAGATTTAATAGAGGTGTTCAAACTGAGGGTGAGGGGATTTGATCGAGCAGATAGGAAGAAACTGCTTCCACTGGCAGGAGAGTCGATAACCAGCGGATACATATTTAAGATTGGCAAAAGAACTAGATGGGAGAGAAGGAGGGTTTTTTAATGCAGCGAGTTGTTTTGATCTGGAATGCACTGCCTGAAAGGGTGGTGGAAGCAGATTCAGTTGTAACTTTCAAAAGAGAATTGTATATATATTTGAAAATAAAAAAATTGCAGTGCTATGGGGAAAGAGCAAGGGAGTGGGACTAATTGGATAGCTCTTTCAAAGAGCCAGCGCAGACACAATGGGCCAAATGGCCTCTTTCTGTGCTTTAAGATTCTATAGTTCTGTAACATTCCTCCTATATTTATCACATGCCTCTTTTAAAACCTCATTTTTTCTAACTTCTCTATCCATGGAGCCTCAGCCTTTGATGCACGCCATTTATTCTTAGTCAGAATGTATTTAACCTATAGCCTATCCATTTCATAAAAATATCTCCCATTCCTGGTCTATCATTTGACCTGTCAACCTTTTAATCCAGGGCAGCTCCCCTTTCATTCTACTGAAATTAGCTGGGTTCCAGTCCAACATTTTTATCTATAGTTTTAAAAACAATCTTATTTTCAATGTGAATCTAATGAGGTTTACAGTGTTATGTTGATAATTTGAAGTTGTTTATTTGCCCCCACACAAATTTGAATAAATTAAACAACATGGCCTAGAAATTCGGTGGCGCCAGTCTCGCCAGGGCGCCGGAAGTACCGCCCCGGAAGAAGTCGCGAGCGCCCGCCGGAAATTCAGTTTGAGCGCCCCAAACGGAAGCACGGCGCTACTCAAGGCGCCCCGCATCCCTCTTGGGGCGCTGCAACTGAAGTTTGCAGCACAACGTGCCGCTGCGGCACGGTGTGCTGCGGTACTGCAGGCCTTCCTCCCCTTCTTAAAGGGGAGGGGCCTGCTGCAGCACGATCTAAGATCGCGAGTGCCGGCAAAAGAGCCCGGCACCGAGAAGTGCCGGGCTCTTGGGAGACAGCCAGCACAACGGGGCGGGGGGGTGCTCAGGAGGCCGGGGACGGTTGCGCGAAGAGGTGCTGGCAGGCGGCCAGCAAAAAAAATGGCTGCCCCGCACCTCAGCGCCTCTACTGCCGCAGGTAAGCCCCCCTGAACCGGTCGCAAATTGCGACCAACGTTACAGCAGGGGGCGCTACCAAATTTCGCGATCGGGGCGGTAGCGGGGCGCTGCGCACACCGATGACGTCATCGGTGGTGGCGCAGTGCTAGCGGCTAGCGCCGCCATTAGCGCCCCACTAAATTTCGCGGGAGGCATGGCCAGTGGCGCTAAACCCACTAAGTGCCCTCTTTGGGCGCTAACTGGTGGCGCAGCCCACCGAATTTCTAGGCCCATAAGTATTACAGAATAGTGGGAAGTTAGTGCTTAAAACAGATTGAATTGTCAGATAATTTGAATTAAGGAACTGAGTTAAGAGGAGTGGACTGTAATCATTGTTTCCCACGTGTTCTAGCTTCAGGCTGCTTCCTTGTTCTGCTTCATTACCCAGAACTAGATCTATCACTGTATCCTTCCTTGTTGTACATGCAACAATATTGATAAAGGAGACAGTCCTAGCTATACTTCAAGAATTCCTCCCCATTCTAACCACAACATTTTGTCTTATCCTAGTGTACCTTAGGATAGTTAAAGTGCCGATAATTATAATTCTGTTGCCATTGTAAACTTTCTAAATTATCTACAAATGTCATCCTCCCACCATTCAATGATCCACAATCGACTGACTATATAGGAACAAAGGATCAGGAGTAGGCCGTTTAACCCCACCAGCCTGTTCAGTCACTTTATTAGATCACGGCTGATCTGTAACTGAACTTCATTTCCCCGCCTTTGCTCCAGTATTCCGTCATACCCTCACCTAACAAAAATCTATCGATCTCAGTCTTGAAAATTTCAACTGACCTAGCCTTCGCAGCCTTTTGGGGGAGAGAGTTCCAGATTTCCGCCACTCTTTGTGTGAAAATGTGCTTCCTGATTTCACTCCTAAATGGCCCAGCTCTAATTTTAAGATTATGGGGAAAAATTCTGTTGCTTTGCGCCTCCCGGAATGGGGTGAAAAACAACTAGTGCCTGGGCGCGGTGATGTTTGCGCCGCTCGCGAAATTGACCAGACATTTTGCGGCGGCGCTAAACACTACCGCCATGATCTCCTGCACCCGCAGATCGTGCCGTCAGTCGAGTGTGCAACGCCCCGGACCGGATATTGAGTGGCGCCCCCCTGCCTTTCCGCCTGCCGCTAGCAACGACAGGTTGAGAGGAACGTTTTGCAGTCGGGAAGGGACTTTGGGAGCGCTATTTAAAGGCGACTGCTTCCTGTTTTTTTTTGTTGGCGACATTTTTGCACCACGCATTCTGAGAGAGAGAGACGGACGTCTGGAGAGATTCAACGCTGTGTGAAGGAGTTTTGGGTACTGAGCAGCACTTTGCAGCTTCATTTTGATTTGACCTTCCTTGCATTAATTTAGAAGAGACTATGGGGGCTGCACTCTGAGCTCTTTCCCTGGGCCTCTCCATTGTTCTTTCCATCAAATTTGATGTACAGGTCTCTCCAGGCTGAGATTCAAGGCTGCAATAAACAGGGTGTGGATGGAGAGCAAGATCGACCCTCCCGTTTAAGAACTGGCCATCGCCATTGTGTTTGTGTTCCATTGCTGACTGACATCAAATAAGCTTCACTAACACTCTGAGGTAGCGCCTTGCTCATAGGATCCAGGGCAATTTGGCACATTGGATCCAAAATTGGCTTAATGGCAGGAGGCAGAGGGTGATGGTCGAAGGTTGTTTTCGTGACTGGAAGCCTGTGTCCAGTGGTGTACCGCAGGGATCGGTGCTGAGTCCCTTGCTGTTTGCAGTGTACATTAATGATTTAGATATGAATGTAGGAGGTATGATCAGTAAGTTCGCAGATGACAATTGGTGGTGTGGTAAATAGCGAGGAAGGAAGCCTTGGGCTACAGGACGATATAGACGGGTTAGTCAGGTGGGCAGAACAGTGGCAAATGGAATTTAACCCTGAAAAGTGTGAGGTGATGCATCTTGGGAGGACTAACAAGGCAAGGGAATACACAATGAATGGTAGGACCCCAGGAAGGACAGAGGATCAGAGGGACCTTGGTGTGCATGTACATAGATCCCTGAAGGCAGTAGGGCAGGTAGATAAGGTGGTTAAGAAGGCATATGGGATACTTGCCTTCATTAGCCGAGGCATAGAATATAAGAGCAAGGAGGTTATAATGGAGCTGTCCAAAACGCTAGTTAGGCCACAGCTGGAATACTGTGTGCAGTTCTGGTCGCCACACTATAGGAAGGATGTGATTGCGTTGGAGAGGGTGCAGAGGAGATCCACCAGGATGTTACCTGGGCTGGAGCGTTTCAGCTATGAAGAGAGACTGGACAGGCTGGGGTTGTTTTCCTTAGAGCAGAGAAGGCTGAGGGGGGACTTGATTGAGGTGTACAAAATTATGAGGGGCATAGATAGGGTAGATAGAAAGGAACTTTTCCCCTTGGTAGAGGGGTCAATAACCAGGGGGCATGGTTTCAAGGTAAGGGGCAGGAGGTTTAGAGGGGATTTGAGGAAAAACATTTTCACCCAGAGGGTGGTTGGAATCTGGAACTCACTGCCTGAAAGGGTGGTAGAGGCAGGAACCCTCACATCATTCAATAAGCATTTAGATGAGCACTTGAAATGCCATAGCATACAAGGCTATGGACCAAGTGCTGGAATATGGGATTCTAATAGATAGGGCTTGCTGGCCGGCGCAGACACGGTGGGCCGAAGGGCCCCTTTCTGTGCTGTATAACTCTGACTCCTCGGTGTTAGTACCTTAAGAGAGGTGAGTAGCGCCTGATTTAACGCTCCAACCACCTCCAGGGGCGATAGAAACCAAGTTTGCAGTCGGAGGCGATAATTAGCACCAGGCACTAAACTTTGCGCCCGGCCGGTAATCGCACCCTAAGTGGGGCGATACCAAATTTCTCCCCCTATGTCCCCTTGTTCTGGATTCCCGCCCAGTGCAAATAGTTTACCTGTATCTACCTTATCAAATACTTTTGTCACTTTAAACACTTCAATCAGATCACCCTTCAACCTTCTATATTTAAGGGAATACAAGCCAAGTTTATGCAACCTGTACTCATAATTTAATTCTTTTAGCCCGGTATCATTCTGCTGAATCTGCACTGTATCCCCTCCAAGGCCAATACATCCTTCCTGAGGTGCGGTGCCCAAAACTGAATGCAGGACTCCAGATAGGGTCTGACCAAGGCCCTGTTCAACTGAAGCATAACTTCCTCCCAGCATTCCATTAGCCTTTTTGATTACTTTTTGTACCTGTCTAGTAGCTTTTAGTGATCTGTATACATGGACACCTACAGCTCTTTGCTCCTCCACAGTTTCTAGCTCCTCACCATTAAGAAAATACTCAATGATTTGTCTTTCTTGGATCCAAAATGGATGATGTCACACTTCTCCATATTGAACTCTATTTGCCACACTTTTGACTACTAACTTAAGCTATCTATGTCCCTCTGCTCTCATTTTCACAACTTGCTGTGCCTCCCAACTTAGTGCCATCTGCAAACTTTGATCTACAACTCTCCATTCCTTCATCTAAATCATTGATGAATATGGTGAAAAGCTGAAGCTCCAGCATAGATCCCTGAGGTACATCACTTGTCACATCCCACCAATCAGAGTACATTCTCTTTATGCCTAGTCTCTGTCTCCTATCTCCCAACCAGTTTCCAACCCATGTCGCAAGGCTACCCCCAATTCTGTGCACTAACAGTATCCTGTGTGGAACCTTATTGAATGCCTTCCAAAAGTCCATATAAATAACATCCATAGACACACTCCCTTATCCACCATGTTAGTGATCTCCTCAAAAAATTCAAGTATATTAATCAGACATGATTGACCCCGCACAAATCCGTGCTGACTCTCTGATCAGCTCATACTTGCCCAAGTGCTCAATCACTCTATCCCTGATATCAGATTCCGGTAACTTCCTCCTTTTTCCTGGACTAGTTTTGATCACTAGTTGGAGAGGAATGACCCAGATTTTCTTTTCCCCCAAATTGGCCTGGGTCTTTATCTTGTTATTTGCCTCTCCCAAGAGATCACATGGTTATGAGTGGATGGAGAGTATATATATTGTGATACACAAGGTAACACAATTGTGCGGGACAGGCTGGATGGACCAGAGACGCTTTTCCTGTTCATCATTGTTCGTACGTAACTGACATTAGAACGACAGGTGTTTAGTTACCTTGTTTCTCTCTCCTTCCCTCCTTAAATAAAGGGGTGACATTACAATTTTTTCAATCCAACAGTACAATTCTCAACTCAAGAGAGCTTTAGAAAATTATGACTAATGCATCTGCAATTTCCTCACCTATTAATTTTAATATCCTGTGGTGGAAACCATCAGATCCTGGAGATTTGTCTATCTTAAGCCCCATTATTTTTACCATTACCATTTTGAAAACTTGCATTAAATCCAATAAGTCCCTCCTCTTCATTTATTTTGTTTTCCTCGTATCATTTTTATCCTCTTCCTCTACTGTGAAGACTGATACAAAGGATGGCAGCGCACCCCTTATTATTTCTTAATTCAGCCCAGACAGACACTGTCTGATCAGCACCATCAATAGAAACTTTCCTTTCTGTGGCTTTAATCGTACCATTAATTTTTAAGGCCATCCTCTTCCTTTTCCTTTTTTTCTTTCTTTATCTCTCCTGAAATTTTTTTGGCCAGGGATTTCCAGTCTTGCCCCAGTTGAAGGTCAAGTTTCCATCAAGACTGTAACAGCATATCCCTCCATTTCTAATTACTAGTTTTGTTATATAGTTCAGTGCTCTATTTGCTTTGCTTAGTTGATTGTTTAATGACTGGAGAGGAACGATGTCAAGTACCGAGATTACTAAGACCCATTGGTCTCTGTCAGCTTTATCCCTAACTGTTTGAGCAGCATTCATAGAGCACAAGTGTCACCCATTTTTCCTTCTTTGTCCATATTAAATTTCATCTGCCATTGTTCTGCCCAATTATATATTTTGTGCTTCTTCAGCTGCCCCCAGATTTAACTGCTCTTCTCAGCTTGGTGTCATTCTGAATTAAAGTTGTAAATTAGAAGAATTAGGAGATGCGACACTGATATTGGAGCACCCTACTTCAAGTCCCCCCACTTCAACAGAACTCTTCCAACAAGTTCCAGTTATTTCTTTCCTTTCACCCCATTTCTTATCCATTCTCAAGTTTTACCCTGTATTGCAACTGTTTGAATTGAAATAGTAACCTTTTGTGTGGAATTTTGTTCAGTGCCTTTTGGAAGTTGAGGTACACCATGTTGGAGGGATTTCTACAATCCACTTGAGATGTCACTTCCTCGGGAAGTCAAGAACATTAGTCAGACAGAATCTTTCCCTTCTGAATCCATGTTGGATGCTCTTCATTAGGTTATTATCATACAAGTAATCCTCAAGTTTTGTTCTGTTCATCAATTCCTTTTCACATGGTATTGATGCAAGACCGCTTGCCTGGGTTTGTTTTGTTACCTTTATTGAAAATGGGCAACACATTAGCCTATTTCCAATCAACTGGAACCTCAACAGTATTCAACTCCCTCAAATTGACTTGCAAATCTCACTGCTTGTCTCTTTTAGTACTGTGGTGAAAATACCATCCATCTCAAGGGAACTGTTTGTTTTGAGTCTTTTAAACCTATGCAAGACTTTCATGTAATTTATGTTGAAGTTCTTAATTCCCTGCTTCCAAATGCCCTCGAAGTCTGTGCTTCCATCCAGAGGCTATTGGGGAATTATGCCAGCTGCTATCTGAAGACCTACAGCCCGCTTCCACCATGAGAGCAACATAATCTATAGCAGTGAAAGTGACCACTGCCTTGAATTTTTTTTTGCCACTGGATTCTTCCAGGAAACCTTATGTGTCTTTGTCACATTAGTCAGGCAGCAGCACACCAATGTATAAAGAAGGTAACTGATGCTCTATTCAGGCAGGCCTCCGTTTATTACCTTCCCCATGGAGCATGCAAAACAAAGAAACCGAGCACTCCTACTCTGTAGATTGGTAGGGTTCCTACAGATGCAAGCTTCATACAACAACCCCCTCAATTTCATTAATAGGAAAGGCTCTTATTCAGTAAACGTTCATCGAGTGTGTGATGCCAATCCTCTTATCATACACTCTAAAGCCCCTACCCAGAAAGCTGTCATGCCACTTTTATCATGCAACAAACCAGCCTTGATGACTCAGAGCCATGCTTCAGGATGGCTGATTGGTAATCAGGCATATCTCCTGTAGTCATGGCTTATGAATCCAGTGAGGTATCTACAGACAGAGGGGAGAGCAAATATAATGTGGTCCATGGGACGAGACGAATTTTAATAGAGCAGGCCATTGGCTTAAATCTGGTGGAGTCCTGTAGTACACTCCAACGGGAGTCTCCAGTATTCTGCATAAAATCACCTTGTAGAAAAGATTAGTACTTTCTGAAGCTGAAGGGGAAGAGGGAAAAGACCCTCCATCCCCATATCAGGAGGAGGCGAGCAGGTGAAGAGGAAGAGACATGTACCTGAGTTGGTGAAATGAGGCTGCCACTTATACCTGAGCGCTTTCACTAAATAAAAGTTGCAAAACTGAATAAAATTTCCTCCTCCCGCCATCCACAACCACCTCACAAAGACTTGTATTCCCCAAAGGATTCTGTACTTTGCCTCCATAATACAGAAGTCACACTCTCGTGTCATCATTCAAGTCCACTAAGTTGTAAACATCTTCAGAAGTGGATGGGGTCTATGTAGTCAAATAATTTTTACTTTCCACAAGTGACACCAAAAGCTTCTGATAATTTCACACACTCTAACTGCAACTGTGTCTACCCTTTGTGCCATCTACCTTACTTGCTTTAGCTCCCAACGTACTGTTTCTGTGAATTATGCAAGGCTAAGGGATGGGTGGCTGGCAAGAGTCCTCTTGATCCTTCGAGGACTGAGGTGACTGTCCCCTCAGTGAAGCTGCTGCTCCTAAAGGACCCCCTTCCATTTGCCTTTCTCTTGCTGTATCAAGAAGAACTACACTCCGGTTTGAAGCTTCCTCAGATGCTGGTATTGGAGGGAGCCTTGAAGAAGAAGTTGCACTGTCACTATGAGAGACCACAGCATCTGATACCACTTCTTGCAGTCCACTAGCGCAGGGCATGGACTCGGATCTGCTCCTGCTCAGTATTATTGTAGACTAAATAGTCCCATTCTTACCTATCCAGTCATAACTAGAGAATCTCTTGCAATGGTTTCTCTTCCCGCTTCCACACCATTTACTTCTGTAGTCTCCCAAGGATTTATCCTTGGCCTCCTCCTATTTCTCATCTACATGCTACCCCTCAGTGACATAATCCAAAGACATGATGTCACGTTCCATGTGTACGCTGACAAAATCCAACTCAACCTGCCCCACCACCTCTCTCAACCCCTCCACTGCCTCCATCTTGTCCAACATTCAGTCCTGGATGAGCTGCAATTTCCTCCAATTAAACATTGAGAAGACCAAAACCATTGTCTTCGGCCCTCGCCATAAACTCTGTTCCCACACCACCGATTCCATCCCCGTCCCTGGCTACTGTCACAGGCTGAGCCACACTGTTTGCAACCTTGGCGTCTGATTTGACCTTGAGCTGAGCTTTCGCCTCCATCTGCTCGCCACTGCCTCCATCTTGTCAGGCTGCTTCTCCAACATCCAGTCCTGGAAGAGCCGCAATATCCTCCAATTGAACATTGGGAAGACAGAAACTATTGCCTTTGGCCCTTGCCACAAACTCTGTTTGCCTCACCACCATAAAGACGGCCTATTTTTACCTCGTAGCATCTCCTGACTCCACTCCTGCCTCAGTCCATCTGCTGCTGAAGCCCTCATCCATGCCTTTGTTACCTCCAGACTCGACTATTTCAATGCTTTCCTGGCCGGCCTTCATAAACTTGAGCTCATCCAAAACTCATGCTGCCCGTATCCTAATTTTTACCCACCACTCCTGTGCTCATTGGCTCCTGGTTCACTAACGCCTCCAATTTAAAATTCTCATCCTTGTGTTCAAATTCCCTCAATGGCCTTGGCCCTCCATATCTCTGCAACTTCCT
Source organism: Somniosus microcephalus (assembly GCF_052327205.1). Taxonomy (NCBI): domain Eukaryota; kingdom Metazoa; phylum Chordata; class Chondrichthyes; order Squaliformes; family Somniosidae; genus Somniosus; species Somniosus microcephalus. The sequence goes on along the minus strand of NW_028225831.1, from coordinate 74,401 downwards.
GCAGCCCGCCAAGAACTCTGCAATCCTCCAACTCTGGCCTCTTGTGTATCCCCCACTTCACAGGTGAATCTCTGGCAACAATAATGCACCACATTATTCCAAAGCACTTTGAGAACTCGTATTGCCTGTCACAATGGATTTTGTGAGTCTTAAAAGAGAAGTGTTAATATGAGAGCAATGGTGTGCATACAGACATATGGGTGATAATAAGTATCCTTGCCAGTCACATGCCTTTAACTCTGCATCCTCTCATTGCAAGGGAAAAGGCATTTAATGGTGAGTGCTACTGGAGAAGGAATAGCAAACTTGAAAATGTTAAAACTGCACAAGGAAGAAACTACCAAAAACAATGAGCACCAGTCCAGGAAACTTGAGAGGGTAACCATCGAGGTCACATGGGCAGGCAAAATTCCCACCCCGCCGCTAACCCACCAATCGGGGAAAACCCACCTCCTCAACCTCTTCTCTGACTGTCCTCTTACTCTTACTCTTACAGTACTGAAAGAATTTCTGTTTTGTGTCTGTAGCTATGTTTTTCACCAGGTCCATTTCTGCATGTCTTATACTGATTCCAGTAAACCTCTTCACTTTTCTCCCTGCAAGATTTATACTCGTTTTATCTTCTTTAATTTCTGATAAATTTGTTAATCCATTCAGGGTCAGACTACAGTTTGCAAACCCTAGGTATATTGTTTTTTTTTATTCGCATATGAGATGTGGGCATCGCTGGCAAGGCCAGCATTTATTGCCCATCTCTAGTTGCCCTTGAGAAGGTGGTGGTGAGCTGCCTTCTTGAACTGCTGCAGTCCATGTGGTGAAGGTACTCCTACAGTGCTGTTAGGTAGGGAGTTCTAGGATTTTGACCCAGCGATGATGAAGGATCAGCGATATACTTCTAAGTCAGGATGGTGTGTGACTTGGAGGGGAACTTGGGGGTGGTGGTTTTCCCATGCGTCTGCTGTCCTTGTCCTTCTAAGTGGAAGAGGTCGCGGGTTTGGGAGGTGCTGCCGAAGAAGCCTTGGCGAGTTGTCCTGCATGCTCAACATTACGCCTTTAAAGGTGTTTCACTTGCCATTAACTGGTGTTGTATAACAAATACCCCCAATACTTAAGCTTTTTCCATACTTCTTTGAGGGTAGCCATTATAAGATTAAATGTTCCTGGTTCCTGATCCTTGGTATTTCTGAATTTCAGACCACATTTGTTGATTTTCTGTGGTTGCTTGTCGCCCCAAGCCAGCCATGACTTCCATTTTATGTATGTTATACAAGGTTGTAATTTAAAACTCTTCATTTGAAATGGGGCCAGCCATTTAAATTTTATTGCTGAGGCTCAAGGAAGAAAAAGTTTGAAAATTCTCAAGTGCCAATTGAACTTTAAACAAAATTTTATAAAGTTTAGTTGTGTTCCATTAATGTTTTTCATTTGAAGTCCAAGTTAAACTTGTACATTCCAAAATAGATCTGAGCCTCAGTCATGAATTTTCTTAATTTTTAAAATCTGATGTTTAATTAAGTACTGGAGGTTTTTTGGCAAACCCCACCAAGTTTTCAAGTAAAGAAAGTTTTTTGGTGCCATGTTCGAGTAGGAGTGTTTCCTATTAATAGTCCCTCTCAAGAAGAACATTGGACTCTTCTGCTATCCTGGTCCAAGGAGGCTTATGGTGGCAAATGGCCTGTAAGGGAAGAGTGTGAAGAAAAAACTAGAAATCTTGAAAATACTTCTTTTTTTTCCAAAAACCCACATTTTTCCTTATAAACACCATAGGCTGCAATGCCATTGAGTTAAGGGAATGGGTGCTCCTGATACAGAGTAACTGCATGTGTGGACCTCACGTGAGATCAGGCTCAGCTGCAATGTTCTACACAGTCAGCTAGTGTTCTGCTACAGTTGAGATGCATAAGCGAACAAAGAACACTTGGGTAAGATATTAAAGGATGACCATTGCCCACGGAATTGTACCCCGTTGAGGAGGACAGGGAAAGGGAAAATTGGAGAGAAACTTTGTGGTAAGGAAAGGACCCGACAGGGCCAGTGCAACCTTGTAGAAACATATTGCTTTTTGGTTGGTCGCTGAATGGCACTGGTGGTGAGAAATATTACTTAAGACTACCTAGCTAATAAGCAGTGACCTCTTAAAATGAATGGTATTATATATATTTTGATATGTCCGATGACATGAAAACGTTCAGACTCGATATGTAAACCTGTAGCTTTGTTCCAACCATCGATGGGCTGATTTTCAACCAAACCCATCATGCTGTGCTATGCAGTAGCAGGATGAGGTGATGCGCTCCTACAAGAAGGAAACATTAGAAGGAAAGTCATCCTTGGTCATACTCATGCACATTCTAGCATCATTTTTGGAGTGGCTTTGGTTTAAAGTTATATGAGCCACCCTTTCAGCCAGGTGTGGTTTGTAACGAAAAAGTGACTTATTACTTTAGATTGGTTATTTCTAGGAACTGGCAGAATATATCTGAAGGCAGGCAACTCTAACTGCCCCTTTAAAGGGCAAAGTTTAGTTGCTCGGCTCTGCCTGAAATATTGCAGTAAAGCTCTGGTTGGTTGCTACTGACTTTAAACTGTGTATTCCCATTCTTTTCAGGATTAGCAGAGCTTGGTACAATGTGCGATCCATATCGCAGCTGCTCCATTAGTGAAGAGAATGGTCTAAGTGCTGCTTTCACTATAGCGCATGAACTTGGGCATGTGTAAGTATTTTTGTTGTCTATAGTGCTGTTTCTCAGTAGGATAAGTGTGTTGTTCAGGTAATGGAGTTTTGCAAAATGGAGTTTTGCAACTGAATGTGATCTGGGCAGTTGTCTGACATAATATGATATTATGCTTTGCAGAATGACATTTGCTCGGCTTATTTTACTGTTGAGCCCTATTTTTATGTTGTTCCTTTACTTTGCACTTACACCTGTCAAATTACAGGCCTGTAATCTACTGATCTTTCCTATTTAATTTGGAGCTACTCTCTTATTTTTTTTTTCTTTGTCCTTAGATGTAATGTGGTAATTATATAGCTTTGAAACTGGCTCAACCAGAAAATTGGACATTGATTAAAGAACTTAGCAAACAGAATTCAACACTTTACAGTTTTAGAATTTGCCCCATTTATTAAATAAACTGCTTATCAGAAAGTTGCTTTATCAAGCATGGAGATGGAGCAATGTGTAACTTTAGAATAACTCAATATAAAATTACCGGTTAACAACAAATTGCACTATTGACAGATTTATTATTGGAGGAGGAGGATTGCCTATATATTATCCCCATGTCAAAATTATTTCAGATTTATTAATGTAATGGAAATCTTAACTAAAGGTCACTCAACAACAACCTGTATTTATATAGCACCTTTAACGCAGTAAAACATCCCAAGGCACTTCACAGGAGTATTATAAGACAAAATATTTGACGCCGAGCCACATAAGGAGAAATTAGGGCAGGTGACCAAAAGCTTGGTCAAAGAGGTAGGTTTTAAGGAGCATCTTAAAGGAGGAAAGAGAGGTAGCGAGGCGGAGAGGTTTAGGCAGGGAATTCCAGAGCTTGGGGCCTAGGCAACAGAAGGCACAGCCACCAATGGTTGAGCGATTATAATCAGGGATGGTCAAAAGGGCAGAATTAGAGGAGCGCAGATATCGCGGGGGGGCGGTGGAGGTGTTGTGGGGCTGAAGGAGATTACAGAGATAGGGAGGGATGAGGTCATGGAGGGATTTGAAAACAAGGATGAGAATTTTGAACTCGATGCGCTGCTTAACCGGGAGGCAATGTAGGTCAGCGAGCACAGGGGTGATGGGCGAACAGGACTTGGTGCGAGTTAGGACACGGGCAGCCAAGTTTTGGATGATCTCAAGTTTATGTAGGGTGGAATGTGGGAGGCCAGCCAGGAATGCATTGGAATAGTCAAGTCTAGAGGTAACAAAGGCATGGATGAGGGTTTCAGCAGCGGATGAGCTGAGGCAAGAGCGAAGAGGGGCGATGTTACAGAGGTGGAAATAGGCGGTTTTAGTTATGCTGCGGATTTGTGGTCGGAAGCTCATTTCAGGGTCAAATATGACACCAAGGTTGCAGACTGTGTGGTTCAGCTTCAGGCAGATGTTAGGGAGAGGGATGGAGTCAGTGGCTAGGGAACGGAGTTTGTGGCGGGGACCGAAAACAATGGCTTGGGTCTTCCCAATATTTAATTGGAGAAAAACTCGGGCTTTTTTGTAACTACTATTTCCTCTGATTTGCCATCCCTCAGCAAAGATGTTGGGCAGCCAACCCGTTCTCGCACCCCTGCCAGTTTTGTTGTATAATTGCCCTCTAGGAGGCACATGAACAATGCAATGTGACTTGCTTCCTGTTGTTTATCCCTTTTTGTCCCTCCTTCTCAATGGGAGAATGGCTCCCTTCTGCTCAGTACCTCCTTTTGGTGTGAGTAAAGCTGTAGTTACACCCAGTGCTCGGGGTGAGTAAAGCTGTAGTTACACCCAGTGCTCGGGGTGAGTAAAGCTGTAGTTACACCCAGTGCTCGGGGTGAGTAAAGCTGTAGTTACACCCAGTGCTCGGGGTGAGTAAAGCTGTAGTTACACCCAGTGCTCGGGGTGAGTAAAGCTGTAGTTACACCCAGTGCTCGGGGTGAGTAAAGCTGTACTTACACCCAGTGCTCGGGGTGAGTAAAGCTTTAGTTACACCCAGTGCTTGGGGTGAGTAAAGCTGTAGTTACACCCAGTGCTCGGGGTGAGTAAAGCTGTAGTTACACCCAGTGCTTGGGGTGAGTAAAGCTGTAGTTACACCCAGTGCTCGGGGTGAGTAAACTGTAATTACACCCAGTGCTCGGGGTGAGTAAAGCTGTAGTTACACCCAGTGCTCGGGGTGAGTAAAGCTGTAGTTACACCCGGTGCTCAGGGTGAGTAAAGCTGTAGTTACACCCAGTGCTCGGGGTGAGTAAAGCTGTAGTTACACCCAGTGCTCGGGGTGAGTAAAGCTGTAGTTACACCCAGTGCTCGGGGTGAGTAAAGCTGTAGTTACACCCAGTGCTCGGGGTGAGTAAAGCTGTACTTACACCCAGTGCTCGGGGTGAGTAAAGCTTTAGTTACACCCAGTGCTTGGGGTGAGTAAAGCTGTAGTTACACCCAGTGCTCGGGGTGAGTAAAGCTGTAGTTACACCCAGTGCTCGGGGTGAGTAAAGCTGTAGTTACACCCAGTGCTCGGGGTGAGTAAAGCTGTAGTTACACCCAGTGCTCGGGGTGAGTAAAGCTGTAGTTACACCCAGTGCTCAGGGTGAGTAAAGCTGTAGTTACACCCAGTGCTCGGGGTGAGTAAAGCTGTAGTTACACTCAATGTGGAATTACGCGCTTTAAGCCTTCTCCCCGCTTTGCCCACTGCACTGTGCTTTCACACTTTAAATCATATAGGAACAGGAGTAGGCCATTTAGCCCCTCGAACTTGTTCCACCATTCAGTTCGACAAAATCCAGCGCCTAGTTACCACCTTCCAATTCAAGTACATACCCATTGGGCAGGATTTTAACTCGGGTGCGGGATGGTGTCGTGTTATCCGAATTTCGTGTTTCCCAAACAAATCTAAATGGATGTGGGAGATTCATGCAATTTTAACTTAAGTGGCCAATTGATTTCCAACGTGTGGGAAGCCTTTGCAAATGGGTTTTTTATGACTGAAAGTCGCCTCCGATGATGTCATTGTTGCTGCTGCATTTAAGGTCCACAGCAAGCCTTGCTTCTTCTGCAGGCTTCCAAGCTTTCTCCATTTGGTGTCAGAGGGACCTGCAGGAAAGATGACAAGCGGGAGGCCCAGATCAGCTCCTCGTTTCGACGAGGTGGCCTTGCAGGCATTGGTGGATGGGGCTAGGGACAACAGGGAGGTGCTCTTCCCTTCCTCAGGGAGGAAGAGGCCTCCCAAGCAGACTAAGGCAGTGTGGATGCAGGTGGCTGAGGAGGTGAACTCCTTGGGAGTCACACGGCGAACCTGGATTCAGTGCAGGAAAAGATTTCATGACCTTCTGCGCACTGGAAAAGTGAGTATGAATTTCCCATCACCCTCAATCTGACTCCCATTGCCTTTCCTCACCAGCACTCAGCTTTAGCAATCTCTTCCTCCACATCCCACTTGACACTGACACACATGCACCCTTACCCATTCCCTCTCTCTCTCTATGCTCACATTCACATAACTATTCGACTATGCAGCCCTCGCACTCCCTATCACTCTGACGCTATGAAAACAACTGACAACACACAGGGAGGGCCCTTGGTCTTGGCACCTCACTCCATCTTTGTCTCCTTCTAAGTATCTATGCTATGCAATCTCTACACTCACTCCTTCATTCTCACTCAACCTTCACTTGTCTCCCTCACTGCAGGAAAAGAGAGCTCACAACAAAAGAGAGCGAGCGAGGACAGGAGGAGCGACAGCCTCAATAGTCCATCTGACCACCTGGGAGGAGGCGGTACTCGAAATAGTGGGACTGGAGGATGATGCGCATGTGGGGGACGGACAGACGGGTGCAACACAACAAGCTGGTGACAGAAAAGATTCCCATCTCTCTCTTCGACATTGCATGAGTCGCTGATAATGTTTGTGAAGCTCCAACAGATGGACTTATGAGTATCTGCAAAAAGCAATGTGCATGTAGCCTTGGCATCACATCTCTGACTCTTTCCTTTACTCCCCCACAGGACCATCACAAGCATCGGTCCCCCCTAGCCAGGAAGAAGAGGCTGAGCAGCCAGACTCCTCAGAGGAAGCTGCAACCTCTGAGGGCGCAGCGTCACCAGAAATCTGCGCACCCAGCACCAGCGCAGACACTCAGACCTCGGTGGGACCTTCGGGACATAGAGTAGTGTTGTCACCTGGTGTATCACAGCTCACAAGTGAGCATCAGCAGATTGTGGAGACAGGGACAGCAGTGGAGAGTCCTAGTCGGAGGGCGCAGGACTCTGCCAGCTCGGCTCAGCAGCATGTCGACCCTCTGCCTCTGGGTTCATCCATGAGATCAGCGGTGATGGAACTCCAGGAACAGATGCAGGAGTCTCTGGCAGGTTTTGTCTCTAGGGTCGCTGTGAGTGTGGAGCGAATGGAGGAGTCCATAGCGACCATGACCAGAGCCTTTGTGGAGTCATTGGCACATGAACGCATCACCACGGAAAGGATGGCAACCTCCGTGGAAAGGATGGCTACAGTAGAGGAGAGGATGGCTACGGTAGAGGAGAGGATGGCTACGGCCATGGAGGAGCTTAGTCACCAGGGTATGGAAATCATGGTGATTGTTCAGAATAGAATGACATCTCTTGAGGAGCGATGGGCATCTATTGAACAGAGAAACCAAACCTTCATGGAAGTCCTTCTGAGTAGGACTGCCATTGCAGATACGGGTCCCCATGGCCCCCCTGATGTGCAGCAAGGTGCTCTCCAGCCACTTGCAGGTGCTGAGGGGGACCTGTCCCATGAGAGGGAGGTTGGTGGCAGACCTCAAGGAAGTGGGGGCTCCTCTCCAAGCACTCTCACTTCCATGTCACTGCAGAGCACTCGGTCAGAGCCCCACCGGAGTCCACACCCAAGTGAGATAGGCGTCTGAACCCCTGCACAGCCGCAGGAGCAGCAGACTGTTGACGAGCCCTCACAGGCTCGCCACCCCAGAGGATGCTCGCCAAAGGTGTCGAGACAGGAGCAGCAGCAAAGTGAGCAAGGGGCCTCCACATCTGCTAAAGCCACAGGGGAGGCACCACGTAGGAGCACGCGTAAGAGGAAACTTCTGCACAAATAGTCACAAGGGTAGTCACTTGGGTGCAATTTTGTGTTTACTGCAAAAATGCCATCACTTTGGTAATGTACATAAAATTTCTGGTGGCAAATGGTGCAGTTGTATCGTCTGTCATTTCGCCAGTGGGACTTCCACATTGAGGGCTTAGGCATACTTGCAACTGTCAGTATGGTGGTCAGAGTGCTAGGAATCCTCTGGTTCTTGGCCATTGTCAATGCTCTGGTAAGAAGCTGCGAGGCAAAAGTGTTTGTTTGACTAGGCTAAGCAAATCTGGCCAGGATGAGTGCATCCCGGGCAGCAATGTTGTCACGCACTGGCGCCTTCTCGCCTATGCATCTTCAGGTGGGTGACTAGTGTTATGTATTGTGTGTTCTCCTCCCACCTGTGGTGGCGCTGTCACAGGAGATAAATGGTTGGGTGTTCTCGGTTAAGTTTAGCTCTCTTTGTTCGGAACTTTCCAGAACTTCCTTTCCTTCCAATAAAGCACTTCATGTTTGAATCTCTGGGTTCTGAGTCCTAAATTGTGTCTAGGTAGAAAGGTACCGACACAACAACTATCAGCTTGCCGCTCCTGTTGATGCTCCTGCTGTTGGTGCTGCTGTTGCTCATGGTTCTGCTGCTGCCGCGGCTGGTCTGCATCTGAAAAAGATGTCCAGGAGGAAAGGAATTAAATGTTTGCCATGCTTCTGGAATATGCCTCACTTGAAGAAGCGCTTAGGCAAGGTGGGGAGAGGGGTCTCCCAGGAGGTCACACTGGAGATGGGTGTGAGGCTCCAACCTTCCACAGGTGTGGTTAATCCTTCTAAAAGTTGTCCCAGACCTGAGACCACGAAGTCCTGCCACCTGCAAATCATGGCTGATCAAATCTCCTCTTTAATAGTTGACCTGCAGTTGATAGTCAGCAATCCAATAGTGCTCCCGCTAGGTTTCACATTCGTGTTTCCCACCAGGCGTGTTTCATGTGGGAAAAGGGTTAAATTCGCAAGGGCCTTTCAAAAGAGGACTATAGAGGCCATTTAGTGGTTGTTAAGGACCTTAATGACCAGTCCCACCTGTTGGATGCGGGACGGAGTCGGGACCATCAGACACGACGGAGTTAAAATTGCTCGGAGTCGGGAACCAGGCCGGGGTGGGGGGGGTCCCGCCCGCCATTTTTTGTGATTTTAACCCCCCGCACGCCTCCGCGGCTCAATGAAAATCGAGCCCATTATCTCTACTCTCCTGTCTTCTACCGCCTAACCAGTCTCCCAACCAGGTCAATAATTTGCTTCAATTTCATGAGCTTTAATTTTAGCTAACAGGAGTTACTGGGAGTCCATATAAACTCTATCCATAGACATTCTCCTGTCCACCACTATATATATTTCTCTCACAATTCAATGAGGTTTGTGAGATATGACCTACCCTTTACAAATCCATGTTACCTCTCTTTAATGAGCTCAAATGTTTGGCACAGCGTTGTTTTTATGGATCTGGTGTCTTCTGCATCAAATCTCCTCCAAAACCTCACTAGATGAGGGCTTTCTTTAACCCTCAGTTTATTCAATAAACAGAGACCTTTTTTTTTATTCGTTCATGGGATGTGGTGTTTCCATGCACCTGCTCCCCTTGTCCTTCTAGGTGGAAGAGGTCGCGGGGTTTGGGAGGTGCTGCCGAAGAAGCCTTGGCGAGTTGCCGCAGTGCATCTTGTAAGATGGTACACACTGCAGCCATGATGCGCTGGTGGTGGAGTGAATGAATGTTTAAGGTGGTGGATGGGGGGCCAATCAAATGGGCTGCTTTGTCCTTGATGGTGTCGAGCTTCTTGTGTTGTTGGAGCTGCACTCATCCAGGCAAGTAGAGAGTATTCCATCACACTCCTGACTTGTGCCTTGTAGATGGTGGAAAGGCTTTGGGGAGTCAGGAGGTGAGACACTCACCACAGAATACCCAGCCTCTGACCTGCTCTTGTTGCCACAGTATTTATGTGGCTGGTCCAGTTAAGTTTCTGGTCAATGGTTTCAGGATGTTGATGATGGGGGATTCAGCGATGGTAATGCCGTTGAATGTCAAGGGGCGGTGGTTAAACTCTCGCTTGTTGGAAATAGTCATTGCCTGGCACTTGTGTGGCACGAATGTCACTTGCCACTTATCAGCCCAAGCCTGAATGTCGTCCAGGTCTTGCTCCCTGCAGGCATAGACTGCTTCATTATCTGAGCTGTTGTGAATGGCACTGAACACTGTGCAGTCATCAGCGAACATCCCCACTTCTGACCTTATGTTGGAGAGAAGGTCATTGATGAAGCAGCTGAAGATGGTTGGGCCTAGGACACTGCCCTGAGAAACTCCTGCAGCGATGTCCTGGGGCTGTGATGATTGAACTCCAACAACCACAACCATCTTCCTTTGTGCTAGGTATGACTCCAACCAGTGGAGAGTTTTCCCCCCGATTCCTATTGACTTCAGTTTTACCAGGGCTCCTTGATGCCACACTCGGTCAAATGCTGCCTTGATGTCAAGGGCAGCGACTCTCACCTCACCACTGGAATTCAACTCCTTTGTCCATGTTTGGACCAAGGCTGTGTGAGGTCGGGAGCCAAGTGGTCCTGGCAGATCCCAAACTGGGCATCAGTGAGCAGGTTATTGGTGAGTAAGTGCCGCTTGATGGCACTGTCGACGACACCTTCCATCACTTTGCTGATGATTGAGAGTAGACAGATGGGGTGGTAATTGTTCGGATTGGATTTGTCCTGCATTTTGTTGACGGGACATACCTGGGCAGTTTTCCACATTGTTGGATAGATACCAGTGTTGTAACTGTACTGGAACAGCTTGTCTAGAGGCCCAGCTAGTTCTGGAGCACAAGTCTTCAGCATGACAGCCGCAGTGTTGTCGGGGCCCGTAGCCTTTGCTGTATCCAGTGCACTCAGCCATTTCTTGATATCACGTGGAGTGAATTGAATTGGCTGAAGACTGGCTTCTGTGATGGTGGGAACCTCAGGAGGAGGCCGAGATGGATCATCCACTCGACACTTCTGGCTGGAGATGGTTGTAAATGCTTCAGCCTTGCCATTTGCACGCACGTGCTGGGCTCTGCCATCATTGAGGATGGGGATATTCATGCAGCCTCAACCTCCCGTTAGTTGTTTAATGGTCCACCACCATTCACGATGGATGTGGCAGGATTGCAGAGCTTTGATCTGATCTGTTGATTGTGGGATCGCTTAGCTCTGTCTATAGCATGCTGCTTCTGCTGTTTAGCATGCAGGTAGTCCTGAGGTACAGTTTCCCCAGGTTGGCACCTCATTTTTGGGTACGCCTGGTGCTGCTCCTGGCATGCTCTTCTGCATTCTTTATTGAACCCAGGTTGGTCCCCTGGCTTGATGGTAATGGTCGAGTGAAGGATATGCCGGGCCATGAAACACACAGAAACCCCACAGTGCAGATAGAGGCCATTTCGGCCCATCGAGCCACCCGATACCCGTAACCCCTACACCAACACATATCCCACCCTATCCCCGTAACCCCACGTATTTAATCCCCCTAACACTAAGGGTCAATTTATCATAGCCAATCAACCTAACCCGCACATCTTTGGACTGTGGGAGGAAACCGGAGCACCCGGAGGAAACCCACGCAAACACGGGGAGAATGTGCAAACTCCACACAGTCACCCGAAGTTACAGATTGAGTTGGAATACAATTCTGCTGCTGCTGATGGCCCACAGCGCCTCATGGATGCCCAGTTTTCAGCTGCTAGATCTGTTCTGAATCTATTGCATTTAGCATGGTGATAGTGCCATACACCGATGGAGGGTGTCCTCAGTGTGAAGACGGGATGTCGTCTCCACAATGACTGTGCAGTGGTCACTGCTACCAATGCTGTCATGGTCAGATGCATTTGCGACAGGTAGATTGGTGAGGATGAGGTCAAGTAGGTTTTTCCCTCGTGTTGATTCTCTCACCACCTGTCGCAGGCCCAGTCTGGCAGCTGTGTCCTTCAGGACTCGGCCAGTACTGGTGCTACTGAGCCACTCTTTGAAGTACCCCACCCAGAGTACATTTTGTGCCCTTGCTTCTTCCAAGTGGTGTTCAACATGGAGGAGAACTGATTCATCAGCTGAAGGAGGGCAGTAGGTGGTAATCAGCAGGAGGTTTCCTTGCCCATGCTTGACCTGAAACCATGAGACTTCATGGGGTCCGGAGTCTATGTTGAGGACTCCCAGGGCCACTCCCTCCCAACTGTATACTACCTCTAGTTGGTCTGTCCTGCTGGTGGGACAGGACATACCCAAGGATGGTGATGGAGGAGTCTGGGATATTGGCTGAAAGGTATGTCAGACTGTTGCTTGACTAGTCTGTGGGACAGCTCTCCCAATTTTGGCACAAGTCCCCAGATGTTGGTGAGGAGGACATTGCAGGGTCGACTGGGCATGCCGTTGTCGTGTCCATAGCTGTAAAGTTCACCATGAATATCTGATCTTCCATTTAGTGGGAGGTTAGCCGGTGCCGAGGTCGATGCTGGGTGGTCTGTCCAGTTTTATTCTTATTGTTTTTTGTGGCAGTTTGTTACAACTGAGCGGCTTGCTAGGTCAGTTCAGAGGGCAGTTCAGAATGAATCACTGTGGGTCTGGAGTCACATATAGGCCAGACCAGGTAAGACAGCAGATTTCCTTCTGTAAAGGACTTTAGTGAATGAGATGGGTTTTTACGACAATCCGATAATTTTGTGGTCACCATTACTGTTACCAGCTGTTTATTCCAGAGTTTTTATTTAATTAACTGAATTTAAATTTCCCAGTTGCAATGGTGGGATTTGAATTCACGTCTAACTGGATCATTAGTTCAGGCCTCTGGATTACTAGTCCAGTAACATATCCACTATGCTACCATTCCCGTTAGCATACAGACTTACGTGTGCTCTTGTTCTATTCTTTACTTCCTTTTCTTATCTTTAAGCGTCTTCTTAGTGGGGGAAACAAATTAGATGCATGTGCTTCTCTGAAATGGAATGGTTCTGTGGTACCCAAAGGGTCTGTGACATGTCGAGGCAGCGCTGGTTTCCACAGCAGCTGTTGCACCACCCACACAGCTTCTTAACATTGCTCAACAATTGAATGAGAAAAGGAGTTTCTCTTTAAAGTTCACCATGAATATCTGATCTTCCATTTAGTGGGAGGTTACGACCCTCTTACATTTTACGGTTAAAGAAGAAAGAACTTGCATTTATATAGCACCTTTCAAGTCCTTAGGTCATCCCAAAGCTCTTTACCGCCAATGAAGTACTTTTGACGTGTAGTCACCGTTGTAATGTTGTTAGTTTCAGCAATGGGAATTTCCCACCACTTCCTAAATGCAAATTCAAGAGTGAGTTTGAATCAAGATGTGACAATTTTGCGATTGTTCGATTCAAAAATAAGAACAGGAGGGCGGATCACTGTGTGGAAACTTAACAAAAAATAAACTTCTCTGCAGTTAATTCATTGGAGATGCATTCTGTGTGTAGTTGCAAGGCATGGCCCTAGTCTTAAACAACGGCCTGGAGCTTCCTCCGTGGCACAACTTGGAAGTTGCGCCCGAAGCTGATGCCCATTTTACCGATGGGAAGATGCAATTTGATAATCTTACTGGAATACGCCTGAACCTAAAGTCGGCATAAACAATTGGGGGCCTAAGGAAACGCCGAATCCACACCAGTATATTCCTTCTTTGAGTCTAAAAATTTAAGTTTCATCTCGTTTAACCATCAGCCACAGCATGTTCAAAAATCTGCAATCAGGGATGCTTTGACTTCAAGAAAACCGGGCTGGGTGTAAAATGGGCCGCCGATTCACTGTCGCCTGTTTTATACTATTGCAGAAGACCGATTTCAGTTCCATTGTGCTGTGTCACTGTAAGAAACAATGTGGATAATGTAAACCTTTTAACAGCAGTAAACAGTGGGGTTGTTTGTGGATGCAATAATGCTAGTATAGCAACGACACAATAAAAGAGAGGGAAAAAAGGCAGGTCACTTGCAGTACCTATCCTCCTTTAAAAGTGTAATTACCAGAATTTAATAAATCCAGCAGAGTTTCTCAGTTGAAAGATAAGGGAGACTTTGCATGAAAACACTGACAACAAATATGTTATAAATCTCATCATCATAAAGAAACTATTCATGAAATTACACTGGACGGCCAGCTGGTGGCACCGTCCAAGGAGTATAAATACTCGGGCGTGGGTTCAGCTTTCACAGGGACATTTTGTAAGACAGGAACTAGTGAAGTACAACTAGACCTCTATGTTCTGAAACAAGTTGATTAAAGCCTTGCTTTATACTCAAACCAAGTGCGTAGTAAGTTTTATTACATCAAAATATATATATTTTTTACGATTATAACTAAGATCATAGACAGTAGCAACAGATATTATAGTTACATAATTCGATCATTAATCACAAAAAAGAAGGGTTAATTCCACAATCTTGCACTCTGTGGAGAGCTGTACTCACACGGAGACTGGGTCAGAGAATCATGGGTACTGTTGCAGTTCATTCCCCGACCTACGCTTCCTATGAGCATGGAGTCCGAGATCATTGAGTTGGTCTGTCGGGAAAACACTGCACCATACCAACACTTCAGTTGTTTTCATGACTAAGGTCACAGCAGCTATTATGTGGCAAACTGCCTGATATCTAGTAACACCGTAACTGGGCAATAGAAAGAAAGAAAGACTTACATTAATATAGCGCCGTTCACAACCACCGGATGTCCCAAAGCACTTTACAGCCAATGAAGTACTTTTTGAAATAACAACAGAAAATGCTGGAAAAACTCAGCAGGCCAGGGCAGCATCAAAAGGTAAATCATGCTTGACTAATCTACTGGAAGTTTTTGAGGATGTAACTGGTAGAATAGATAAGGGAGAACCAGCGGATGTGGTGTATTTGGACTTTCAGAAGGCTTTCGATAAGGTTCCGCATAAGAGATTGGCGTGCAAAGTTAAAGCACATGGGATTGGGGTAAGGTACTGACTTGGATAGAGAACTGGTTGGCAGACAGGAAGCAAAGAGTTGGAATAAATGGGTCTTTTTCTGAGTGGCAGGCAGTGACTAGTGGGGGATATATATTAATGATCTAGACGAGGGAACTAGATGTAATATCTCCAAGTTTGCAGATGACACAAAGCTGGGCGGGCGTGTGTGCTGTGAGGGGGATACAGAGAAACTCCAGTATGATTTGGACAGGTTGGGTGATTGGGCAGATGCATGGCAGATGCAGTATAATGTGGATAAATGCAAGTTTATCCACTTTGGTGGCAAAAACAGGAAGACAGATTATTATCTGAATGGCAATAGATTGGGAAAAGGGGAAGTGCAACGAGACCTTGTGCACCAGACGCTGAAGGTAAGCATGCAGGTGCAGCAGGCGGTTAAGAAGGCAAATGGTATGTTGGCCTTCATAGCGAGAGGATTCGAGTACAGGAGCAAGGATGTCTTGCTGCAGTTGTACAGGGCCTTGGTGAGACCACACCTTGAGTATTGTGTGCAGTTTTGGTCGTCTTATCTGAGGAAGGATGTTCTTGCCATGGAGGGAGTGCAGCGAAGATTCACCAGACTGATACCTGAGATGGCAGGAATGACGTATGAGGAGAGATATGGGTCGATTAGGCTTATATTTGCTAGAGTTTAGAAGAATGAGAGAGGATCTCATTGAAACTTATAAAATTCTAACAGGACTAGACCGACTAGATGCAGGAAGGATGTTCCCGATGGCGGGGGAGTCCAGAACCAGGGGTCACAGTCTAAGGATAAGGGGTAAGCCATTTAGGACTGGGATGAGGAGGAATTTCTTCACCCAGAGAGTGGTGAACCTGTGGAATTCTCTACCACAGAAGGCAGTTGAGGCCAACTTATTAAATATATTCAAGAAGGAGTTAGATATATTTCTTAAGGCCAAAGGGATCAAGGGATATGGGGAGAAAGCAGGGACAGGGTACTGAATTTGGATGATCAGCCATGATCTCATTAAATGGCAGAACAGGCTCGAGGGGCCGAATGGCCTACTCCTGCTCCTATCTTCTATGTTTCTATGTTTCATCCATGGAGAGAGAAACAGAGTTAACGTTTCAGGTCAATGACCTTTCCTCAGAACTGGAAAAAGGCAGGAAATGGAAAGCAGATTTAGGGGCTGGGAAAAGGGGGAGGGGATGAAAGAACAAAAGGGAAGGTCAGTGATAGGATAGAAAGCAGGAGAGATTAAGAGACATTGAGAGATATTCAAGGTGAGAGGAGGTGGTAATGGGACAGGTTAAGGAACATAGGATGGCTCTAGATGGGGTGTGAATTGCGCTGGCAGAATGAAGGTGGATGGCATTATTTAATGAAGAGCAGGGAGCACTCCAGTGTCCTGGCCAACATTCCTTCCTACATAATAAGTGATTATACTTCAAAAAAGTGTAATTTGAAACTTGTAAGATCCCGAGGATGTGAAAAGGTGTTATATAAATGTAAATTATTTTTCTTGAGGTGTGGTCTTTCTTTGTTGTCATTTATTTTGAAAGTGTTAATACCTCTGTTAAAAGAGTAGAAGTTAACTGAACGTCAGAAATTCATTTTCTTATAATACATACAGTTATTTCCTGGCTTATGTTCCTCAATGAATCATTGTAGTTGGTACTGGTTGGAGATGGCCCACTATTCTGGTATACTAATGTACTGAGGTAAACTAATAACCAATATAATTGCAAACTGGATGTTACTCATGAGTAACCAGTAGAAAAAGGGGTTAGTTGTGACAACAATAATTAACTTTCTGGAAAATGAAAGGAATATAGGCGTTTATAGTATTACAATTGGTTTTTATTCTGACACTCTTATGTATTGTTTAAAAGGTACGTTCTTAATGTGTGGGGGTAATTTTAACTGAACCCATCTGGCGGGAAACTGCAGGTTGGATCAGCCACCTATTTTGCAACCTGACTAATTTTATTTTCTATATAAGATTGTGTAGGTTGTAAAAATGAGCACCTGATCCTTTCTGGTCAGTCTCCCGCTGGATAGGTACAATTAAAATTAACCCCAATCTATTTCACAATATACCTTGTCATTTTCTATGTATATTGAAGTCTTGGGGGCTAAATTCGGCTGATTTGTGCCTCCCATTAGCGCCCTCTAACGGGGCGCAAATCAACTAGTGCCTGGGCGCGGTGCCGCTAACGCCTCCCGTGAAATTCAGCAGGAGGTTAGTGGCGGCGTTAACCATTAGCGCCGCCGGCGATGATGTCATCACCGTGTGCAGCGCCCTGGCTGTAATATTGGGTGGCGCCCCCCAACTTACTGCCGGACACTATGTCTGCCGGGGTCAGGGGAGCCTACCTGCGGCCGGGGCGGCGCTAGTTAAAGGGGAAATGGCAGGTGGCCATTTTTGTTGCTGGCCGCCTGCCAGCACCTGCCCCCGTTGTTGCCCCCGTAATGCCCCCCCCCCCCCCCATGGGGTGCCAGCTGCTCGCCGTGAGCCCGGCACTCCTCTTGACTGCCGGGCTCGTTTGCTGGCACTCCCGATGCCGGGTGGCCCAGTTTCCAGTAGCGTCCCTCCTCCCTCTCGGGGCGCTACCTGGGAAAATCGGCCATGGGGGGTGCTAACTTTTTCGGAACGCTAAAATTAACGCCCGCGCGACGTTAGCGCTACCCAATTTTTACCCCTTGGCATCTAGCATACACATTAGATATCAGACTGTAGTGTCAAAGGCACATAGAAAGGTGAGAACAGCAGACAAATAATCCTGGTTTATTCTGACCTGGAGATGGAAATTTACCAGCATTTATCAATCTGTAAACTTCTTTCACCAACATTAATTTTCTGGTCAGGCAGGTGGATTTTTCCCTCAGCTGCTACTAGGCAAAGTGTCACTTGGCTCAGTGGGTAGCTCTGAGTCAAAGCTCAGAATTTACAGCAATTAGACTTTATTAGGTAGAAATTCACCTTGGCCGGTAGTGTGAAACAGGTGGAATGTCATTGACCACCTGCTATAGGCCATGCCGATATTCAGTTCCATTGTCTTCAATGGAGTTGAACGTCGGGTGGAGCGTAAAACAGGTGTCCTGTGCGATACCTCCCCTTTTCCCCATCGCTCAAGATGACTTTCTACCCCTGTGGCTTTATAGGGATGAGACAGAATAAAAAATCATCCATTTAATGCTCCTGCCCATGTAAAGCAGTGTATCATTTGACTTACTAATAGCAGGTCATTAAATGAAATGTGTTAAACTATTGCAAGTGAATTCTTTGAGCCCACCCTTTGTTGGTATGTGTTAATTATTTTTCCAACTGATACATTTTGACGATTTATGTTTTGTATTTGACATCCAGTAAATCACCATTTCATTTTTAGGTTCAACATGCCTCATGATGACAGCTTCAAATGCAAAGAGGCTGGAGTGAAACACCAGTACCATGTTATGGCTCCAACTTTGAACTACCACACCAGCCCATGGACCTGGTCAAAGTGCAGCCGCAAATATATCACAGAATTTCTAGAGTATGTTTGTTTCAGTTACTCTCTTCAATTGAATATTCCTGTGCGCGTGTAATGGTATGTACCACACGAGGTACTGTTTGAGATAGACCTGGGCGAGTACAACTTATTTAACCGTTTGCAGTCAGTGCCTCTGAAGTTGTCACACATATTTACCAGCGATGGCTTTTATCTTGACAAAATGATCTCTGTTCCTTTGCGTATTTTTCCTGAAGAAGAGGTATCGTAGGCAACCGCAGCAGTGGATTTCGGTTGCTATGAAGCCGAGTGGTGACCACCAGCCGCCCTAAAAAAGCCTCTTTTCAAGATGGGAAATGTCATTTATAATTAGATTTTCCCCAGACATGACCCTTTGATCTTTTCCCCCTGGGCTCTGTCGATTGTGAACCTTTTATAAAAGCTGCCCTTGTTGATGAGTGAAACTTAGCATCACTTCATTCCTTGGTAGGTCGATGCTAAGTTCCTTTGAAGCACTTTGGGCATTGAATAACTGAGTAACAATTAAAAGTACAACAAAATTGCATGAAAAAAAACATTGAGGGCTGTCGATAAAATGACTGTCTTTCATCTCTGCTTTTCTCCAAATTATAGCAAGGGCAATACAGTCGAGAGGGGGAAGGGGAAGTGAGCTGTTGCCAGGCTTCCAACAATGTTATTGTTAAGTGACTGCAAGGTTTTGCGTGATGTTAGCCCAGGGATGATTGTCCTTTGATGTTGTATATCCCCCTTTCTTCCTGTGGGGAATGAGATGACGTCCAATCATCACTTTCTCACTGTGGTACAGCTGAGTTCAGGAACTCTGAGGAGCATGGCATTGAATCTGTATCTCGCTGCTGCTGTGGTGTCACAGGTAACTGCTCCTGCATATTGTGCCGTCATGCTGCCCATCCTCCATATTTTTTTACCTGCTATATTTCCCAAGTTTAAAAAAAAACCATGGTGTCCTTGTAATTTTCTCTCCACTCCTCGCCTGAAGATGCTGAATCGTGCTGGGGTATCGTACACGGGCGCCGTGCTCTTTCTGCTACCTTGGTCAAGCGTCCCAATTTTCACGTGCATCGGTTTCGGCGACCTGCTTGATCGTGACACACCCGAACCCGACTTTTGTTCACCCTTGACATCCGCGCGCACACACTTGACAGCATGGGTCACTGATATCGATTAAAAGTGGGACCGTTCGATGAATTTCCCCTTCCCTAGCTCAGAAACATTAAGCACCCCAACTACTTACATAGAAACATAGAAGATAGGAGCAGGAGTAGGCCATTCGGCCCTTCAAGCCTGCTCCGCCATTTCAACGAGATCATGGCTGATCATCCAAACCCTAGCACCCGGTCCCTACACCGACAGCCATCGCACCCAAGCCCTATCCCCGTAACCCCACGTATTTAATCCCCCCTAACACTAAGGGTCAATATTTATCATGGTCAATCAACCTAACCCGCACATCTTTGGACTGTGGGAGGAAACCGGAGCACCCGGAGAAAACCCACGCAAACACGGGGAGAATGTGCAAACTCCACACAGACAGTCACCCGAGGCCGGATTTGAACCCAGGTCCCTGGCGCTGTGAGGCAACAGTGCTAACCACTATGCCACCGTGCTGCCCATGAGATCAACTGACGTGGCAGAGCAGTTAAAGCTTCTGTTTCATATGGCTTAATGCTACACTAAGCTCTGCCTTTATCTTCTGGGCAATTGGGGATCATTTTTCCAGATGTTTCCTTATTAATTCTAAGCTTCCTTGCTGCATGTAAATAAGGATCAGAATACCAAGAATGGAAGTGGATCAAAATGTGAGCTAATAAAATCACTGCCGATAACATACCAAGAGAAACGATGCATATTCTCTACAAGAAGGGGCCTTAAAACAATTTAGGTTGTTGTTTTTGTATCTCCGCACCCTTCGCTTGGAGAATGCTGTGAAGTAGTAGAAGGATTCACAGGCTGATTAACAGTCTGACAGGCCGTGACGTGAACACTGCTTCCATGGCTGTAACCATCTATATACCGACCAATAGGGTGGTTAGTCCTGTACAGCAGGAGGGTTTTATGGGCTCCCACAACCCATACATGGAGGGAGGGGGCATCCGCACCCACACCCACCAGACGCTGGATGTCAACCCAGAATACAGCTCCAATCACCACTCACCAGGACTGTCTGGAGTGAGGTTTGAACTCTGTACCGTTCTGACTTACGAGGTGGGAATGATCCAACTGAGCCAAAGGCTCACTCCGAGAATTTAGGTAAAGATGTAAAAATACATTTGCCCAAATCCTTGGGTCAGCATCACTTTAGGGAAGGCACAGAGTACAGAGAATACTTCCCCAAAGGGAGGAAAGAAGGGCACAAATTGGAGTGCCCCAGACTATTCTCGTGAACATCTTAAGGGCTGGTTCAACAGTAGTATTGGCAAAGCTTGGACTCGGCTGTGATGCCACGATGGTTGGTACTCACTGTCCTGACTTGCACATGAATATTGGCCACTTGGGCAATGAGTTAGAGGGTTGATGGTGCCCGTGGAACCTTACCGCAAGCAGGAGTTGCTGACTTCACAAGAAGAGGGAAGACATGGGAAAAATTGGTAAGGGGAAAAAAATATAGAAGTCTGATAACCGGATACGGACATCGCTATGAGCCTGCATTCCCCACATGGTGAATCTCTTAGTCAGGCAGTTAGTTTTTCCATGAGACACGGGGAGAAATTCATTATAGCCCGGTTTGGGGCGCTAAATTTGAAAAGTTTGGAAAATAAGTTTTCCAAACTTTTAAAAAATTCGGTTTTGCGCTCCAAGTAGGAAGTGGAGTGCTAAATCAAGTGCTCAACTTCCTTCTTGGAGCGCGACTGGCAGCAGGCGGGGCGGAGACTTCAGCAGCGCTGCAACACTGGACCGTGCCGCACTGCCGCGTTCAAAGGCTCCTTCCCTCCCTTAAAGGGAAGGGCCATCGCTGCAGGTTCTGCAATTTAAAAAGTACCCACCTGGACCACCAAGATGGCCGTGATCCCCGCGATCAGCCCGGCACTCAAGCAGATTGCCGGGCTGATCAATCGCGGGCAGGAACCCGTGAAAAAGAGCAGAACGAGAAAGGTAAATATTTTTTTACTTACCTCAGCCATCTAGCCTTTAATCATCGCCCCCAAAGTGGCCAGCCGCCTGATCCACGCCTCCTGCAGCTGTCGGTGTTTTCGACTGGCGCTACTGCAGGGGGCAGAAGTCAATTTTGGGTCCGGGGCGATGCGCACGGTGATGACGTCACGATCTCCAGGCGAAGGAGATCGGGGCACAATGCCGTAGCGCTGCTGCAAAACTCCCACCGAATATGGCGGGAGTCGATGTCAGCACGCGCCCGGTCGCAAAGCCTTTTGCGCCCCATTAGCGCCCCGCTAACGGGAGGCGCAGGGGCACCCAATTTTGCCCCCACAGTATTTATTTGTGTCAGACTGGGTCTCTATTGTGCAGCTATCTGCTGCATCAGTCAGGGAATAGATCATGGTAATGAAGGGGTGGGTATAACACCCAAACTCGTGACCTCCACCACCTAGAAGGACAAGGGCAGTAGGTGCATGAGAACACCATCACCTCTAAGTTTGCCTCCAAGTCGCACACCATCCCGACTTGGGAGATATATTGGCTTTTCTTCTTCATCGCTGTGTCAAAATCCTGGAACTCCCTACCAATCAGCACTGTGGGAGTCCCTTCACCACATGGACTGCAGCAGTTGAAGAAAAAGGCTCACCTTCACCTTCTCAAGGGCAATTAGGTATAGGCAATAAAAAGCTGGCCTTGCCAGAGATGTCCAAATCCCCAGAATAAATACTTAAAAAAATGTGACATGGTGAAGTGAAGTCCTATTTGATTTTTGTCTTTTTCTTAAAGGAAGAAAGCTCTCAAAAGCAGGATTTTAATGGTTTTAAGTTGCAATAGCTTGCACAGCAGGTTGTGATTTTACAGATGCTGGCATGAGTTACTAGGTGCTTTTAAATTCAGACAAGCATCTCTCTCTGACATTTGGCATGCAGTGTTAGCTCGGATCAGCTAGCAATCAGCATTTTAAATTGGACTCCTCAATCTAGGCAGCACATGACTTATTATATTACTAAGTGTTATGGCAGTTTGCCCTCCAGACATCCAGAGGGCAATGCATGCAGAAAGTGGACTGCATAGGAACAAAACCCAGGAGCTGGTGTAAACTGCTTGTCTAGTTTCTGCTCTTCCCCACGCGCCACCCCCCATCCCCCTCCAACCCCCCCCCCCCACAAATCTCACAAGTAGTACTGATATTTGACTGTAAAAGCCGATTGATTTTCCTGTGTATTTCTAGCACTGGATATGGAGAATGCCTGCTTGATGAACCAGCGACAAGGAGCTATGACCTTCCAGCCCAGCTACCCGGCCAAATCTACGACGCGAACAAGCAATGTGAACTAATGTTCGGAGCTGGGTCGCAAGTCTGTCCTTACATGGTGAGTTATTTCATAACCTTTTGCTTAGTGAAAGTGTGAATGTGTTATGCAAGGGCTGGTAGAGCCTAGAGTGTTTGACATTCCTCTACCCATTAAGATTGCTTCCAACAGGAGCATTTATACCATGTGACACATGCAGGAACTCTAGAACTACTGCACATGGCCAAGAGTTATGCATGAACAGTTGCTCACAAATGAGATATTAAAGCAACTGCAGGCACATGAATTGGTGCATGCACAGGTCTTACAAGGTTGAGTTATGATTCCACCGTTACAGCCTTCTGTCATTGAGGGACAATCAGTACTCTGGACCACTCAATGTCACCTACCGTCTTAAATTAAATAGTAGTGTACGCAAACTCATCTACTGCATCTTTATTATTGTTGTTTCATCCAGTTTTCTCTTCCCCTCCTCCCCCCCCCACCGTCCTTACTCTCCCAGAGAAAATGGCAGCGCTCCAGTACCTTACTCAACTGGCCATTATTTACGTGTGAGCTAATCACTCAAGCCTAGATTTTACAATTGACATTACTTAAAAGCTGATCATGAAAAGCTTGGCTTCTGTGTCAACGGGCGATCCAACCTCATCTGGCAGCTTGTGTATATGCACTTTCCAATAAGGGTCTCACTTTGCGATCTGGACCAGGACCCCTAGCTGATTATTTTGTCCCCTCCTCCCTCCTTCACCACATGGACTGCAGCAGTTCAAGAAAAAGGCTCACCACCACCTTCTCAAGGGCAATTCGGTATAGACAATAAAAAGCTGGCCTTGCCAGAGATGTCCATATCCCCCGAGCCCGGCAGCGGCTGAGGCCAATTGCAGTTCGCCAGTTGGGGTCACAGCTGAGGTCAGCTAACGTGGGACATTGGTGTCAGTACGGATCATTGCCTTTAGCCATGAGGCCTGGAGGTGAGATAGCTCCTGCACCTTCCTTCATGCTGCTGGGTTTTTATCTTGCAGAAGCTTAGGACTGCAAGGATTACATTATAATCAACAATTAGTGACATTGATCAGGCACACTCAGTACTACAGACTGCATGGGCCAGTAACCTTGTTAAATAATGGCTGACACAAGCAGTCTTGTATCCTGCATCTACCAATGGAATAATAATGAATAGCTTCTATTTTTATGTCTGTAATAAATAAGCTACTTGCAGATCTCCTTTATTGTATGCCCCAGTCATATTACAGTGCTGCTGCAAGAGGAGACATGGGTGCACCTGCGGCAGAGAGCACACAGCCTCGGGCAAAGCAGCAACAATGTAAATGGCTATTGTCACTATTGCTTCACTGACTCAGTAGTAGCACTCTTGTCTCTGGGTCACAGGGTTGTGGGTTCAAGTCTCACTTCATGAAACTTGAGTACAAAATCTAGGCTGACACGTCCAGTGCAGCGCTGAGGGAGTGCTGCACTGTTGGAGGTGGTGTCCTTCGGATGAGCCGTTCAACCGAGTTCCCGTCTGCTCCCTCAGGTGGATGTAAAAGATCCCATGGCACTATACGAAGAAGAACAGGGGCATTCTCCTGGTGTCTTGGCCAATATTTATCCCTCAACTAACACTTCAAACAGATTATTTGGCTATTATCTCATTGCTGTTTGTGGGAGCTTGCTGTGCACAAGTTGCCTGCCGTGTTTCCTACATTACAACAGTGACTACACTTCCAAAGTACTTCATTGGCTGTAAAGCGCTTTGCGACATCATCAGGTTGTGAAAGGCTTTATATAAATGCAAGTCTTTCTTTCATTCTTTCCTGTTAGATTGCCCTTTTATTTTGACTGCTGGTGATGTCGTCTTGACCCACCTGTACAGGTCAGCGATGCAATTTTAGCATTACTGTATTCAAAGTTCCCATGACCTTACTGACCTTCCCATGACGATCCCAAGACGCTTCACAGGAGCATTATCAGACAAAAAGATTGGCACCGAGCCAAAGAAGGAGACTTTAGGGCAGGTGACCAAACGATTGGTCAATGTGGTAGGTTTTAAGGAGCGTCTTAAAGGAGGTGGAGAGGCAAAGAGATTTGGGGAGGGAATTTCCAAGCTTAGGGCCTAGATGGCTAAAGATACGGTCACCAATCAGTGATGTGGAAGAGGCCAGAATTGGATGAATGCAGAGTTCTTGGAGCATTACAAAGATAGGGAGGGGCACAAACACAACTGAATGGTATCAATGGGGATTATTTTAACCCCCCAAAAATTTTCAAACACGTGTTTCCCGGCCCTTGGGAAATCCAGGAGGACCAGGTCTGTTTCCTCCAGGCCCAACAAGCTAACCGTCTAAACTCCCCCACCCCCACCGCGATATGTCCGACTCCCCCCACAATCACTGACCCCTCCCAATCTCTGCCCCCCGTAATCTCTGACCCCACTAGCAATCCCCAACCTCCCCCACCGCCCCCCCACGATCACTGACCCCCATGTCCCTCTCCACTGCGATCTCCCACTGCGATCAGTCATCTTCCGCAAACCCCGTGATCCCCGACCCGCCGATCTCGCCCTGCCCCCAGATTTCTGATCTCCCGTGATTCCCTCCCCCTACCACCCCCCACAATCCTGACCCCACTGGGATCACCAACCCCCATCGCTCCCCACCATGATCTTCCCCCTGCGATCTGTCATCTTCCGTGATCCCTCGCGATCCCTGACCCTCCTGATCTTCTGCCCACACCCCCCTGCAGTCCTCGACTCCCCTGCGATCACCAAACCTCCATCTATCCCCCGCGATCTCCCCGTGATCTGGCATCTCCTGCGACCGCCCCCCCTCCCAGCGATCACTGACACCCCCACGAACCACACACTACCTACCTCTCCCCCGCACAATCTCTACCCTGCCCCCCTCCCACCACTAAGCCTACCTGCGAGCTGCAGCCTTGCCTGTCCGAAAGGCAGCCGAGCCTGTTAATTAAGCTGGTTGTCGGGCGGGGAACCTGAAAAAAAAATTCAAACACACCCTGGAGTTAAAACTCCACGGTGTTGGGGAAATCCCGCACTTCCGCATTTCCTGACCATAACTCCACCCGCTCCGAAACCACGCCCCAGTAAATATTGAGGCCAATGTTTCTGTTGGAAGCAATTCTATTGTTAAAAATGGGTCGAAGCCTACCATAGACTCTGGACTCTACCAGTCCTTGCCCATGAAAACTATTTTGCTTTGTTAACCAGGAGTAGATTTCCTGCAGGGTTAATTAAGTCATTTCACAAGTTTTTTTTTATTGTGAGTGTCAAAGAACTCACTTTAGGGTCAATAAATGTCTTGGAAAGAACAAACATGGACTGAGGCCCAAAACCACAGACACTTGTTCGCTGCATTCAACCAAATGAAAATCTGGAATGTGAGGCAGTTGAGGTCACTGTGAACCACACTTTTTGCAGATGTTTCTTTTTGGAACCAACTACTGGAATTAAAAAAAATTCTGGCAGGTTTGAGCACTAATTTGAAAAGTTTACACTCAAATTTCTACCTAGACGGGTAGGGACCCTGCTGTTGTCTGTTGGCACATCCAAAGGTGCTGTGTTTATTGAAGTGATAGGATTGATGATGTCTATTGTGATTAAGTTGCTCTCGTCACACATCCCACATTTTAGTAATTTTAAATTCATTTTTTTTACTGTGACGCTTAAGGTGTTTGTGTGTAATTAATGTAACCTCTGGAGGGTGAAAGGATTTTATGCCCTAATTTAAAACAAAAATGAGTTTTTTAAATAAAAAGTGCTATTTTCAGGAACTAGTACTTACAATGGTGATGGTAGTAATCCATTTCATTTGTGATGGATTATCATCAGCAGTGTAAGATGTTTAACCGAGGCTCCGTCTGCCCTTTCAGGTTGACGTAAACGATCGCATGACACTATTCGAAGAGCAGGGATTCTCCCTGGTATCCTGGCTACTTTTTCCCCTCAAATAATATCACTAAATTAGAATATCTGGCCATTATTTTTTGCTGTTTGTGGGACCTTGCTGTGCCCAAATTGACTGCTGCATTTTCCAATATTACAACAGTGACTATACTTCAGAACTGCTTCATTGGCAGTGAAGCAATTCGCAACGTCCTGGGGTTGTGTGAGATGCTTAACAAATATTCTTTCTTTATTT
The DNA here is from genome assembly GCF_052327205.1 of Somniosus microcephalus. Classification (NCBI taxonomy): domain Eukaryota; kingdom Metazoa; phylum Chordata; class Chondrichthyes; order Squaliformes; family Somniosidae; genus Somniosus; species Somniosus microcephalus. The sequence goes on along the minus strand of NW_028225831.1, from coordinate 47,564 downwards.
ACCAATTTATTTATGAATATACCAAATATGACTGCCATACGTATACAGTGCTACTTGTTACTTAAACTTATTGCCCAAATTCTTGTTTTGAACTGGTTTTTCTCATGCTTTTGAAAGGAAAGCAGTTGAAACAAGTAGAGCCAAATTAGCATTCAAAGTACAAAGGCAAAATACTGCGGATGATGGAAATCTGAAATAGAAACAGAAAATGTTGGAAATACTCAGCAGATCAGGCAGCATCTGTGAAGAGAGAAAGAGTGTTAACGTTTCAGGTCGATGACCTTTCATCAGAAAATTCAAATTAAATGTATTATGCTGGAATTATGGGCAAAAGTGATATGGAACTTGTCGTGGGAAGTTTTGATGACATTTTTAAAATGAGCATTAATTATTTTGTCACATGACCAGCTCTATATGTCACAGGTGAACGTAACTTTGGAACAAAAATAGTTCATAAATGCTTTTCTTAAACTCCTGTTCCCTTCAATCTTCATACCGTGTGAGAATAGTGTATAGAATCATAGATTGGTTACAGCACAGAAGGAGGCCATTTGGCCTGTTGAGCCCGTGCCGGCTCTCGGCAAGATCACTTCAGCTAGTCCCAATCACCCGCCCTTTCCCCGTAGCCCTGCAAATTTTTTCCTTCAGGTACTTATCCAACTCCCTTTTGAAAGCCACGATTGAATCTGCCTCCACCGCCCTTTCAGGCAGTGCATTCCAGATCCTAACCACTCGCTGCGTAAAAAAGTTTTTCCTCATGTCACCTTTGGTTCTTCTGCCAGTCACCTTAAATCTGTGTCCTCTGGTTCTCGACCCTTCTGCCAATAGAAACATTTTCTCTCTATCTACTCTGTCTAGACCCCTCATGGTTTTTGACACCTCTATCAAATCTCCTCTCAAACTTCTCTGCTCTAAAGAGAACAACCCCAGCTTCTCCAGTCTATCCACGTAACTGAAGTCCCTCATCCCTGGAACCATTCTTGTAAAGCTTTTCTGCACCCTCTCTAAGGCCTTCACATCCTTCCTAAAGTGCGGTGTCCAGAATGGGACACAATATTCCAGTTGAGGCAGAACCAGTGTTTTATAAAGGTTCATCATTACTTCTTTGCTTTTGTACTCTACGGCCCTGATTTTCTGCCAGCCATCGGGTGGGTTTTCAGGCGGGCGGGGTCCGAAAATCACAGAAATAGGGGGTCGCAACCACCCCCCCGCCTGATTCCCCGCCCCGTCCGACTTTCGGACCGCCGCTTCTCCGCGACCCGAATCAGTCCCGCCCGCCACTGGCGGGACTGGCTGTCGGAACACTAATCAGCAATTATTACCATCTTTAAACCTATTTTCAGGGGCCGTTGTGATTTTGTGGGGTTCCCCACGCTAAACACGCCTGCGGGGAACCCTGTTGATGAAATGTGGCGTGAAGCTTGCCAGCTTGCTTGCTGTCAGCTGCAGGTCATTCGGGAAAGCTGCGATATAAACGGCGAGCATTTGTATGGTGAAGGACCTTGTTGTTGCAGGCTTGGGGCTACTTCTTCAAGGCTCAGGCACAGCTGTGGAAGGTTGGAGCCTCACACACTTCTCCAATGTGATCTCCTGGGAAGCCCCTCTCGCCACCCTCACTCAGCGCTTCCTCAGCGGAGGCATCTACGAGAAGCATGGGACGCCTTTTTTTCCTTCCCTTCTTGCCATTAGAGGATCTCCCGCAGCAGAGGCGGCAGCAGCAGAACCAGGAACAGCAGGATGAGCACCAGGCTGCTGCTCACTCACCTGAAGCTGCACAGGCCAGAAGGGGCCAGTGCTTGGAAGTGGCTTGAGAGCACCTTGCTGTGCTTTAGGGGGCCATGGGGACCCGTATCTGCACTGGCAGTCCTACTCAGAAGGACTTCCGTGAAGGTCTGGTTTCTCTGTTCAATAGATGGCCAAAGCTCCTCAAGAGATGTCATTCTCTTATGAGCACTCACCATGTTTTCCGTACCCTGGCGAGTTATCTCCTCCATGGAGGTTGCCAACCTTTCCATGGTGATGCGTTCATGCGCAAATGACTCCACAAAGGCTCTGCTCATGGTCGCTATGGACTCCTCCATTCGCTCCACACTCGCAGCGACCCTGGAGACAAAACCTGCCAGAGACTCCTGCATCTGTGCATGGAGATCCATCACCTCTTCTCTTGCGGACGGACCCAGAGGCAGAGGGTCGACATGCAGCGCAGCTGAGCTGAGCTGGCAGAGTCCTGCGCCCTCCGACGAGGACTCTCCACTGCTGTCCCTGTCTCCAGAATCTGCTGAGGCTCACTTGTGAGCTGTGAAACACCAGGTGACAACACTACTCTATGTCCCGAAGGTCCCTCCGAGGTGTGAGTGTCTGCGCTGGTGCTGGGTGCGCTTACTTCTACTGACGCTGCGCCCTCAGAGGTTGGAGCTTCCTCTGAGGAGTCTGGCTGCACAGCCTCTTCCTCCTCCACAGTGGGGACGGGGGCTCTGGATGGTCCTGTTGGGGAGTAGAGGAAGGAGTTAGAGATGTGATGCCAAGGTTACATGCACATTCGAGTTGACATCTGCTGACACCTGCATCCATGCAGCCTTGGTCTCAGTGGGAGGCCTCTCCCTGCCTGACCTAGGGAAGAGGACCTCCCTGTGGGCCCGAACCCCATCCAATAATGCCTGCAGTGAAGCTTCGTCGAATTTGGAGGCAGCTCGGGGTCTGGCACTGGCCACAGCTGCTGCAGGCTCCTCTGCCATCCTGTATGGTTCGTTTGGAAGCCAACAGAGGAAGCAATGCTTGCTGTGGACCTTGAAAGCACCACGAATGATGACATCATACTGTGGGGCTTTCTGACTAGAAATGGACAATTAGCAAGGCTGTCCAAACGCTGGAAATTAATTGGCCACTTGAGGGAAAATTGTGTGCAGCTGGCTGACATTTTTTCGTGTGTCAGAACCCCACATTCGGGGAATCCGACCATTTCCCACACAATCCACAAAATTGGGCCCTACGCCTCTATTTATGAAGCCCAGGATCCCGTAAGCTTTTTTAATCGCTTTCTCAACCTGCCCTGCCACCTTCAATGATTTGTGCACATGCACCCCCTTTAGGATTGTGCCCTTTAGTTTATATTTCCTCTCCTCATTCTTACTATCAAAATGTATCACTTTGCACTTTTCTGCATTAAATTTCATCTGCCACGTGTCCACCCATTCCACCAGCCTGTCTATCACTGTCCTCTTCACTGTTCACTATACAGGAAACTTTGTTATCCGGAGGCTAAATGTCCGGCAAGCTCGAGCCACCGGCAAAAATCAGGAGCTGTTTTGTTAGGTTTTTTTTCTTCTCGTGGCTTTTTTTTCAACAGTCAGGCTCTGCAAAGTCTCTCTGAAGCTGTTGCTAAGTGACAGAGATGCTTCCAAGCTCCGGCCGACTGTTTAGAAGCTGTTGCTAAGCAACAGTGTTTGTTGCCAGAAGCTCCGTATGCTTCAACATTAGCGCTGGTTTGTCCGGCAGTTTTGAGGGAACGGCAACAGCTCGGTCCCGTCGGTGCCGGATAGCACAAAGTTTCCTGTACTTCCAAGTTTTGTGTCATCTGCAAATTTTGAAATTGTGTCCTGTACACCCAAGTCCAAGTCATTAATATATATCAAGAAAAGCAGTGGTCCTAGTACCGACCCCTGGGGAACACCACTGTGTACCTTCCTCCAGTCCAATAAACAACCATTCACCACTACTATCTGTTTCCTGTCACTTAGCCAATTTCATATCCATGCTGCCACTGTCCCTTTTATTCCATGGGCTTCAACTTTGCTGGCAAGCCTATTATGTGGCACTTTATCAAATGCCTTTTGGAAGTCCATGTACACTACATCAACCGCATTGCCCTCATCAACCCTCTCTGTTACCGCATCAAAAAACTCAATCAAGTTGGTTAAACATGATTTGCCTTTAACAAATCCGTGCCGGCTTTCCTTAATTAATCCACACTTGTCCAAGTGACTGTTCATTTTGTCCCGGATCATCGTTTCTAAAAACTTCCCCACTACCGAGGTTAAACTGACTGGCCTGTAGTTTGCTGGGTTTAACATTACACCCTTTTTTGAACAAGGGTGTAACATTTGCAATTCTCCAGTCCTCTGGCACCACCCCCGTATCTAAGGAGGATTGGAAGATTATGGCCAGTACCTCCGCAATTTCCACCTTTACTTCCCTCAGCATCCTAGGATGCATCCTATCCGGTCCTGGTGACTTATCTACTTTAAGTACAGCCAGCCTTTCTAGTACAGGTAGACTATCCTTTATCCGAAAACCTCGGGACCAGCCGAGTTTCGGATTTCGGAAGGGGGGTCGGCGGGGGGTCGTGCGCACGACTTACGCTGACGCTCAGCGTAAGTCAGTTGGGGCCGGCGGGGGTCGGGGCCGGTGGGGTCTGCGGGGGGGTCGGCGGTTGTCGGGGCTGGCGGGGTCGGCGGTTGTCGGGGCCGGCGGGGTCCGCGGGGGGGTCGGCGGTTGTCGGGGCTGGCGGGGTCGGCGGTTGTCGGGGCCGGCGGGGTCCGCGGGGTTGGTGGGGTCAGCGGTTGTCGGGGCCGGCGGGGTCCGCGGGGGGGTCGGCGGGGGGTCGTGCGCACGACTTACCCTTTATCCGAACTTCCGAAACCGGAACCCTCTAAAAACCGAAGGTTTTTTCGTTCGTACACACAACTTACGCTGAACGAAAAAACCTTCGGTTTTTAGAGGGTTTCGGTTTTCGGAAGTCCGGACAAAGGGTAGTCTACCTGTACCTCCTCTTTATCAATTTTTATCCCATCCAGTATCTGAACTACCTCCTCTTTCACTATGACAATCTGATTTATTTTAATAAATTGAAAAATAAGGAAAATGGTCTGGAAATGTAGTTCTATTGCAGTCAGGAATGGAGTATCAGGCACTGCGTATACCGTCGGCTGATCCGATAGCGCCGTTTCGCGCCACCGCCCAAGACGAATTTCTAGGCCGATGACTTTGCACAATATATTTTTGTGCTATTAAAAGTAAATGGAGAGTTACTGCATTATAAATTAACTCATTCTCCACACAGAAACAATGTAAACGACTCTGGTGCACAAGTGCGGAAGGGGTACACAGAGGTTGCCGGACACAGCACATGCCGCTGGCTGACGGGACTGACTGCGGCCATGGAATGGTAAGCTCGAGAGTGTTGATGTTCTGGGGGAGGGGTGGGGGGGAATGTCTGCATAGAGGAATTGAAGTGTTTTAATACCTGCTGCTTTGGGCCAAGGGAAACTGATGTCTGTGAGGGGCCCGCCCGCTGTTACACGGTTACAACTGGCGGCAGAACTGTAGATCCCCGTTTGAGCAACAGGGAGCTGGGCTGGTTTACATTCTGGGGTGTAGCTGAGAGTGGGAGACCGAGGGGTCCTCCACCTGCTGCACTGACAGTGTCCAAGTGTCTGCAGACTGGTTTGAATGTGCCTCTTTTGGACATGAAAAATATTGTCATTGTGCTTGATGTATTAAACTTATGAAAACAAAGGCAATGTGTTTTCAAGTGTGTTTTTATGGCTGGCGAAGTAAGGAGACAACTTGTGTTGACAAAATTTATTACTTGTGCAAAAAGTTGTCTTTAATCACTGTCGTGTTGTGATTAAACAGTGTTGAGAGATTCTATTAGTTGTTGCCAGGAAATCAACTGAGGTTAAATGAAGAAACAGTTTGACTTCACAGGGTTGACTTTCTGCTCAGCTGGGCTGGTCGTGCAGCTTTAGACTGGGTGCAGGTGGTTTGCAAAATTAAGCGAGTGGGCCGTGTGCATGTTTTGGGCCCAATTCTCCTGTGCCCCATGGCTGCATTTTATGGGTTTGCAATCATTTCATGCCACACCACAGCTCCAGAATGCAAGCAGGAATATTTAGATTAATATCCATGCAATTTTCCAGTCATTTCCCTGCGATTGTGCTTATTGTGCCTTTGAAACCTGTTTTTGAATGGAGACAGAAGAAGCTCTGTGTACGTTGGAACTCTTAAAAGAGGAACGGACCTTGTAATTTTTTTTTAGTCTACAATGTTCACAGTACCTTGTTAGTGCTGTGTTTAAAGGACAAGTTTTCTCATTATTTCTGACAGTTAATGTGTATTTTTGAAATAATTTTGAGGGACAGTTTTTCTTTTCATCAAATAAGCCTGCTTTTAAACCCCTCCCAAAAAAAGGCAATCAGTGTCTGCACATTTTCCCAAAGGTTGCTCTGATGCTTGAAAACATTGATAAAAGTGACACCAGGGTACCACGTAGTGCTGTTTTGGTCTGAGCCAATGACAGTGCTGGCTGTCTGATCAGCAAGACCTACAGTGACAGAAAAGGAACTCGGGCAAGAAACTGCACTTTCCGAGCAGCCACCCACACCATTTAAGGATATACTTCACTGAACTTCAAGGGGCAAAATTAGGTCGTGCCCCCTTTGGGGTGCTAACAAGTAGCGCCCCGAAAAAATTAGCACCCCCGCGCCCGAGATTCACTGGTAGTGCCCCAAAAGGGCGGCAGGGCGCTACTGGAAGCGCCCCTCCTCCCTCTTGGGGCGCTGCGAGTGAATATTGCGGCGCTACGTGCCGCAGCACCATGCGCGCCGGCACATTGCGCCACGGTACTGCAGGCCTTCCCCCCCGCCTTATTGAAGGGGAGGGGCCCAGTTGGGCGCCAGGGATCGGAGTGCCGGCAAAAGAGACCAGCACTCAAGAGATGTGCCGAGCTCACGGACTGCAGTTTCACAGGAGGCCGGGGTTAGCAACGGGGGCAGGTGCTGGCAGGCGGCCAGCAACAAAAATGGCCGCCCGGCACCTCCCCTTTAATTTGCGCCATCCTGGCCGCAGGTAGGCCCCCGTGACCCTGTAAATCGGGGCGCTACCCAAGATCGCGGGTGGGGCGCTGTGCACAGCGATGACATCATCACCGGAGGCACAACGCCACAGGGTGCTAACAGTTACTGCCGCCGCTAACCTGAATTTCGCGGGAGGCGTTAGCGGTGCCGCGCCCGGGCACTAGTTGCTTTGCATCCCGATAGCGCCCTCTTAGGGTGCTAACGGGACGTGCAAATCAACCGAATTCCCCCCCCCATAACTCTGTCAATTATTTGCAACTACTAAGCAAAATAAATGGTACAACTGTCAGACCTGAGGAATACATTTTTAAAAAATAAAATTGGATGTCTCGTTCCAATAAGTGGATCTGTAAAGGCCAAAGGGAATTTCTAATGTAAACTTAGGGCACAGAATGAATAAAAGGTACAGATAATTAGAAGGAGCTTCTTTATCAGAGTCATCATTTGCTGTGGCTAAAGTGTTTTTACTGCCTTTGGATGTGACTGTTTAATTGCTAGAAGAAACATTTAACCTGTGAATCTCTTCGGTCTCCTGAAGACCTACCATGTTTGGGTCTAAAAATTGAAAAGGAGGTTGCTCCTAATGGTGAACTGTATCAGTGCAGCTCAGCAACATTTCTGATTCTCGCTGCCAACAGTGAGCATCAGCGGTTTGGTACTGAATATTCAAGTCGCTGATGTCTCTGAAACAGTGAGGAGATCAAATGTAAAAATCTTTCTTTGTAACCGTTTGGAAAGATCTGATTTGTATTTTTCACATAAACACTAACCACAAAAAAGGATAGAATCCTTTCTGGGACGGTTCTTCTCTGATAACTCATCTGGTTCAGGCAATGAGTCGCTGAACCATTCTGATTATGGCGGTCTCCGGTTCAGTACCTGGTCTGTGCTGAGTTTGCTGATCTCACCTGCAGCAGTGGTGGAGTGCTACAATTGGACTCAGAACCTGTAGGTTAGGGAGGGAAAAATCCACAATTCCCAGTCTGGGTTTCCAGCTGATGCCTCTGTGGTGGAATAACCTGCCAACACTCGCTGTGTGGCCTCGCACATGAATTTGAGTGAGGTTCTGGAGGTATTCCAGCGCCCATGGAACCCAGCAAGAGTCAGTGCCTTCAGAAGAGGTGGGGAGACACAAGGACAGAAAATTGGATTCTGGCATCTGTTGAACTGTGCAAGGCCAACAACTTGCATTTATATAGTGCCTTTAATGTAGCAAAATATTTCACGGTGCTACACAGGAGCATTATCAGACAAAACTGGACACCAAGCCACATAAGGAGATATTAGTACAGGTGGCAAAAGCTTGGTTAAAGCAGGAGAGAGGTAGAAATGCGGAGAGGTTTAGTGAGGGAATTCCAGAGCTTAGGGCTTAGACAGCTGAAACCATGGCCGCCAATGGTGGGGCGAAGGAAATTGGGGATGCACAAGAGGCCATAATTGGAAGAGTTTTCGGAGGGTAGTAGGGCTGGAGGAGGTTATAGAGATAGGGATACCAACAAGCAGTCAATGCATTTAGGAGAAACGGCGAAATTTGGCAGAAAAAGGAAAGAAAAGCAAAGTTGTCCAGCAAACTTCACCGCAGGTTTTTTACATTTCTAACCACACAACACAGAACTCAGTAGTTGTTTAAAAACTGCACTGCTGTCTCACTGCACGACATCATAGGGCATTGTTTGAAATGTTATAAATGCCGCCCCGCCCCCCCACCCCCCCACCACCACCAATAATAGCCTGCAAAGCCCAAATGCCACTGGAGTCTGTAAAATGGACCAGATTCACTGGAATTCACAAAGCCCAGTGACTGGCACGTAGCAGCCACAGTTGCATCAGTGTGAAATTGTGTAAGCAGGGCTTGTTCTGTTGCGGGTCTGTGACCACCATGAAAGCATGTCAACAGGCACTGAGGTGTCTGGAAGATAAAAAAAAATACTAAACTAAATATTTCTGTAGAGTGACCGTCAAAAATATAGAGACACCAAACCGCTCCCATCGTAGACTGTCTTTGTAAATTGATGTTAGCTTTTCCAACTGTTGATGGGTTGAAGTCTCTTTTACCTTTTCTCTTTGAAGTACAAGTCAAAGAATGAATAGCGTGTATGTTACTGGCTCACCTGGGTGTTGGATTCTTTAATGTGGATGAGTGCAGCTCACACTGCTTTATTCAGTTACACTTTCATTGTTTGTCAAGCTGTCTGTATCTTTGATTTTCATTTGGGGGAAAAATTGGGTCGTGCCTCCTTTGGGGCGCTAACTTCGCCGGGGCGCTACTTTTAGCGACCCAAAAACATTAGCAGCCCCGCGGCCGAAATTCCCCGGTAGCGCCCCATGAGGGAGGCGGGGTGCTACTGGAAGCGCCCCGCCTCCCTCTTAGGGCGCTGTGAGTGAATATCACAGCGCTACAGCCCTGCGGCACGTCGCGCTGCAGGCCTCCCTCTCCTTATTAAAGGGGAGGGGCCTAGCGTAGCACGACCCGGGGCCCAGCTGGGCCACCAGGCATCGGAGTGCCAGCAAAAGAGCCCGGCATTCAAGAGACGTGCCGGGCACACGCAGCGCAGCCAGCACTCCGCGGGGGGGTGCAGGTAAGGAGGCCGGGGACGGGGGCGGAGGAAGGTGCTGGCAGGCGACCAGCAACAAAAGTGGCCGCCTGCCACCTCCCCTTTAACTAGCGCTGCCCCGGCCGCAGGTAGGCCCCCCCTGACCCCGGCGGACATAGCGTCTGGCGGTAAGTCAAGGGGCACTACCGAAGATCGTGTCCGGGGCACAAGTGGGGCGCTGCGCACGGCGATGACGTCATCACCGGCGGCGCAGTGCCACAGGGTGCTAATGGTTGCCGCCGCCGCTAACCTCCCGATGAATTTCGTGGAAGGCGTTGGTGGCACGGAGTTGGTGGCACTGCGCCCAGGCGCTAGTTCCTTTGCGCCCCGTTAGCGTCCTTTTAGGGCGCTAACAGGAGGCACAAAGCAACCGAATTTTTAGGCCATTATCCCTTAGTTTACGGATAATATCTGGCTGCATTATTCTTTTCAGACATTGGTTGCTAATCTTCAGGTTATTTAATTAGCAACAAGTGCCTTTTTTCTCATTGGCAGAGTTACTGGCCCATTATAACAAGCATTTTTTTAAAAAGGAACTAATTTTACTTTACAAGTAGAAATACATAACAACCACCCACCCCCGCCCCCCGCCCCCCCAACCCTGATTTAAAGCTCAACACTTTGACAGCGCCTGACTGGGAAAAGCGTCTGCATTGAAACCTCAGTCAAACTGAAGCCGTCATTATCAATTGCGCACCATGTATTTCATGGTTATTAAAGGCAGGGGGGCTGATCTTTTGTATTGCGGTGGCTTTTCTAATTACGTAGCTACCAGTGCAGGAGCATTTTCTCACTAATTCTGTTCAAAGATTTGGGTGTTGCGGGGGTAAGTAATTGGATTGCATTGTTGGCGTGTATTTGAATGGGATCCCTGGTATAGATTTCTTTAATTTACATACCTACAAGGCAACGTAACAACATGTCCACTTTAGTCCACTTAAGCGGATACCTTTTTAAGTATTTTTTTTTTCTTCACCAGGTGCAAAAATGTCCTCCCATTCATCTGTATTAGGGGATGTTGTGTAAAAGTATGTAATAACAAGTGATCTTTTCGTGGTGTAATTTTGCAATGCACACCTCTGTTCTAACAAGTACAAATGTTAATATACTCAACTATCTGCGAGAACATAGCTTAGCCAGAGTGATATCCAAATCTCGAAGCGCTTTAAGCAACCCCACACAAGGAGCTTCAGTTGTAAATATAATACAGCATTTTTCCAAGTATAGGTTCTGTATTACAGCGTATACATTGAGGCCTTCCTTTAAGAGTTGTCCCAAAGAGCTCCCATTTCTCTTGGAACAGTCTCTAAGAATAAATTGTACAAATTTGTGGGGACCTTTGCCCGTTGAGAGCGCCTATCAGGAATTCAGGAGCAGAGCTCAGTCGGCCTACTGCTCTCCATTTCAATATTCCCAATTTTACTACAGGCCTTCAGCACTTCATCACCAGGTAAATTACAAAGGAGGAGGCATGCTATACTTGTAAATAATTATTAAATATAGGTGGGACAATGAATTAAGCTAGGCTCTTTTGGCTAAAATTCATTATTGCTGCCTGAAATAGTTTAAGCATAGGTTAAGTATACATGCCAAGTATGATTTTGAATATTTAAAAAAAAATTGCAGTGTTTTGATAGTGCGGTCCTAGTTTGTCTAATTTTAAAGATTAACCAGTACCAATATCATTTGTAGGCTGTATTTTAATTCAAAATAAAATGTACGATTAAAGCAATTAATTGGAAATAATAATCTGAATCTCTTATTGTAGTAAGTGATGATGAAGCATTTTACGATCAAGTGTTGTCCTTTTTAAATCCAATAAGGAATTCAGGAGAAACTTCTTTACCCAGTGAGTGGTGAGAATCTGGAACCCGCTATCACATAGAATGGTTGAGGCGAATAACATAGATGCATTTAAGGAGAAGCTAGATTACATAGAATTACATAGAATATACAGCACAGAAACAGGCCATAGAATATACAGCACAGAAACAGGCCATAGAATATACAGCACAGAAACAAGCCATAGAATGTACAGCACAGAAACAGGCCATAGAATGTACAGCACAGAAACAGGCCATAGAATATACAGCACAGAAACAGGCCATAGAATATACAGCACAGAAACAGGCCATAGAATATACAGCACAGAAACAGGCCATAGAATATACAGCACAGAAACAGGCCATAGAATGTACAGCACAGAAACAGGCCATAGAATATACAGCACAGAAACAGGCCATAGAATATACAGCACAGAAACAGGCCATAGAATATACAGCACAGAAACAGGCCATAGAATATACAACACAAAAACAGGCCATAGAATATACAGCACAGAAACAGGCCATAGAATGTACAGCACAGAAACAGGCCATAGAATATACAGCACAGAAACAGACCATAGAATGTACAGCACAGAAACAGGCCATAGAATGTACAGCACAGAAACAGGCCATAGAATGTACAGCACAGAAACAGGCCATAGAATATACAGCACAGAAACAGGCCATAGAATATACAGCACAGAAACAGGCCATAGAATGTACAGCACAGAAACAGGCCATAGAATATACAGCACAGAAACAGGCCATAGAATATACAGCACAGAAACAGGCCATAGAATATACAGCACAGAAACAGGCCATAGAATGTACAGCACAGAAACAGGCCATAGAATATACAGCACAGAAACAGGCCATAGAATATACAGCACAGAAACAGGCCATAGAATATACAGCACAGATACAGGCCATAGAATATACAGCACAGAAACAGGCCATAGAATATACAGCACAGAAACAGGCCATAGAATGTACAGCACAGAAACAGGCCATAGAATATACAGCACAGAAACAGGCCATAGAATATACAGCACAGAAACAGGCCATAGAATATACAGCACAGAAACAGGCCATAGAATATACAGCACAGAAACAGGCCATAGAATATACAGCACAGAAACAGGCCATAGAATATACAGCACAGAAACAGGCCATAGAATATACAGCACAGAAACAGGCCATAGAATATACAGCACAGAAACAGGCCATAGAATATACAGCACAGAAACAGGCCATTCAGCCCAACTGGTCTGTGCTGCTGTTTATACTTCACACCAGTCTCCTCCCTCATCATTCCATCTGACTCAACTCAGCCTTTCAGCATATCTTTCTATTCCCTTTTCTCTCATGTACTTGTCTAGTTCATGAAGGAGAAAGGAATAGAAGGATATGTTGATGGGGTTAGGTGAAGTAGGGTGGGAGGACGCTCGTGTGGAGCATAAACATCAGCATAGACATGTTGGGCCAAATGGCCTTTTTCCGTGTTGTGTAATTCTATGTAAGAGCCGTGTTTGAAACTGCACTTACTGTATAAACTGATGGGTATGTTACTCTTCCTGAATATTCAGTGATCTGCAACGTGTGGATGTAACTTTAACACTATTTCAAGTGCTATTTTAGCACGGGATGTGACTTTTCCCATGGTGACTAATATACTAGATTTTATAATAGTTATGATAATCTTTGTACTGATAAAATCCTTGGCCTCCTTATATTCAGTAAAATCATCAATTTGTATCAATGGTCTACAAGTTTCCAAACTCAGTGATGCATTTCTCCTGTAGTCTTGTTAAGTCTGGTCAGTAATAGATTGTGTAGCATCTTCATTAGCTACTCCTGTTTTATTTCAACTCCCAATCTGTCATTTCCGGCCCTTGCCCAATCTTTAACTACTTTAAGTTCTCACTGCTGTTACGTTGTCTGTTTTCGGTGATATAGTCTGCGCTGATGCCTCCACTTTGAGTATCGTTCCAACTGCAGCCATCGGTTCAAAGCCAATCACTTCACCTACAACTAGAACAAGCCTACTTGTCAATTACCTTGATGTCAGTTTGATTCTGGCTTCAGTGAGCTGGAAGAAATGAAATAATTCTATAACTGGCCAGGAGCATCAATGGCCGCGGTTTTCTCGATCGATGCGGCTTGAGAGCGGATCAGGTGGCTTCCGGGTTCCAGTCCCGCCCCCAACTACATCCGGCCCATAGATGTGATTTTACATCCTGTGGGCTTGCTGGCCAATTAAGACGAAGCCGGTCAGATGACATCATTTGATGAGGCATCATCTGCTGGTTTTCTTAAAGGGACCACGCACAATTTTTTTTTGACAGCTGATTTCTCACTGTTTGACAGCATTGAGGTGCTGCAAACACTGACAATCACTGTACAGAGGTGAGCTGTTGCACCCAGGTTCTCCAATGACTTCCTCCTTCGGCTAGAATGGATGGCAGCTGCTGGTAAGGTTACAGAAGCGATCTGTCACTGGTGAGAGAGGTTCTCCCAATGAGGTGGGACTAGACATACAATTCAAAACTTGTTACCTACAGAAAAGTCTAAATGCATTAAAAATGAATTTCCCAACATTTTCTTACCTCTGAAACTCACCAGTGTATCATTAGATCCGTCACACCACTTCTGCAGCTGTCATCAATGCAGAAACATTACAGCAGACTCACAACACACCACACTTACCTGGCATGGTGTCCAGACGTCAGGAAGCCCGAAGTAGAAGTGTCAAAGTTGAAAAAGAGCCTGTTAACTGCCTGTTAACAACCTTTAACAGGCAGTTAAGTGGCTATAACCCTCTTCCTGCCACAAGTGTCGGGTCCATGCGCAAATTGGGGGCCCGACACTTGAGAAGATTGATTGGAGACGGGTTGACAGCGGGTTTCCTGCCCGCTTTCAATCTTTGTGATTTTGCTAGAGGTCCCACTTCCAAACATGCCCCCTGAGCACCGGCAAAATTCCGGCCACTGTGTCTATTGAGGTTATTTTACATTGGGTTATATATTGGTTGAATGATTATGTGTCTTATTTATGTACTGCTCCTAGGAGCGCATCTGAACACATTTAGGGGGAGAAAGTCGGTATCGCCCCGTTTGGGGCGCTAGTATTGGCGGTGCGCAAAGTTTAGCGCCAGACGCAAATTATCGCCACCTCCAGCAATATTGGGTACCTGCGCCCCTGAAGGTGATTGCGGCGCTAAATCAGGCGCTGCATGACAGTCTTAAGGCGCTAACCCGGTGGCGCGACGCAATATCTCCGCGGGCGGGCGCAGCGCAGGTGCTATCAATTATCGAGTGCGGCCAGACACGCTGGCGCCAGACAGCTCTTAAAGGGGCGGATCGATCTTCATCTCCACATGCACCCTGCGCATCGGAGGCCTCAAACTCGGCGGTAACCTACCTGTGGCGTCGACAACTGCCTGAACATGGAGTGGGCCAGGGAGAGAGCGCAGCGCTTCAGCGAGGGGGCATTGGATGCTCTGGTTGGCGCGGTGGAGCGCAGGCGATCTGTACTCTACCCAGAGAATGGCAGGAGGCCTTGGCACAGTGACTATCGCAGAGCTTGGAGGGAGGTTTCCAACAGAGTCACCTCCGGCAGCATGGTTCCCAGGACTCCTGTGCAATGCAGGAAGAAGTTCAACAACCTCACTCGGGTCGTCAGGGTGAGTGCCTTTTTGAGAATCATCTTCATCCCTCCATCTGGACCTCACTTTATGGCCAGAGGGTGTGCAAAGCCCCAATGGCCAGCTGCCATCCAGCACCCATGGCCCTTTCTGGAAACACACATGCACATTCAGCTCTGTGCATAATGTAAGGGCTCCTGGACCATGGGAGGCATGTCATCCCAGATCAGGGCAGCATAATGTAAGGGCTAATCAACCATGGGAGGCATGTCATCCCAGATCAGGGCAGCATAATGTAAGGGCTAATTGACCATGGGAGGCATGTCATCCCAGATCAGGGCAGCATAATGTAAGGGCTAATCGACCATGGGAGACATGTCATCCCAGATCAGGGCTGCAGGTTTCCTCACACCCTTTCTCTTGCAGGCCAAGCTGGCCCATAATAGAAGGCAACAGCATCGGACCGGAGGAGGCTGGCCTCACCTGCAGACCCTCACAGACCTGGAGGAGCGAGTCCAATGGATTGTGGCAAGCCGGATGATTGGCCCCGTCGCCTCTGGAGATGCCGACCCCATTGTGGACAGCAATGGTAAGGTCATCACCTTTTTGACCTCTCTCCTTCCACTTGTTCCCCACACCAGCATGCTTTTTCACTCTCGAGCCAACTCGGAGCATTGCAGCACTCAAGCATCCCTTGCTGCCACCCTGTCCTTTTGCTAAAGCCATTCTTGAACCTCCCTGCTTTCAGATGCTGCATCACCAGCTGGGGAGGTGGGCCCTCAAGCTGCCAGTGCGAGTGGCTCTGGAGGCGACGAGGAGGAGGAAGCCGGACCATCCGTGCCACCCTCAGGCGAGCCAGCCCATGTCCAGACTGGGGAGATGCCTTCCCTGGAGGGGAGCGGGGGGGAATGGTCTGAGGAGGACGCAGCTCCAGGACCCAGCGGGCTGCAGCAACATGAGGGGGGTAGCGAAGCTCGGGGGCACCTCCCGAGAGGGCGAGTCGGGCCGCGAGTGCTGCTGCACAGAACGCAGAAGAGGTGCATGCCCTCGCAGAAATGAGTGCCCAGGCTGGGCAGAGGCACACTGAGCTCATGGCTGCAGTGGCAAGGATGCCCGATTCCATTGAGACACTGGCAAGCAGTGTCCAGGACTTCAGCGCAGCACAGGCAAGGAATGTGCAGGACTTCGGCGCAGCACAGGCAAGGATTGGCCAGGACTTCGGCGCAGCACTGGCAAGGATTGTCCAGGACTTCGGCAAAGCACTGGCACCAGCCAGGCAAGTGCTGAGTGCTGCCACGCAGTCAGTGGCTGGTCTCATGCAGACGCAGATTGAGGCCACGCGAGCACTGACTGCTGCCACCCTCGCTGGATCAGGCAGGATTCCCTGGGGTCCTCGCCGCGCCACAGCAGGCCAGCAATCTGTGCACCAGCCAATTGCTGCGCATGCTGCGGTGCTGCCCCGTCAGAGTGCCAGTGTGTCGGCCGACCAGGGAGCTGCTGTCTGCTCTCAGAATGACAGCATTCCTGATGCCATCACTGGCACTTCTCCACTGCAGCTGCCACCACCTGTAGGACAGACTGCTGCCGCCCATGCAGAGTTGGAGCAGTCAGCAGCCGGGCCCTCCAGGCCCAGAGCTGGTCCAGGCCGTCCCTCAAGGGCATCTGCGGTCTCAGTTTCGGACAGTCAGCAGGCCTCCCCCAGCCTTGCTGCAGCCACTGGGGTCCCATTACGGAGGAGCTGCAGGGTGGGAAGGGGGCAATTCCGCAAGGGAAGCAGATCACCATCAAGGGACAAAAAGTAGGAGGTGTTGCTAAATTATGTTATTTCTTTCATTCAAGGCTGAGGATGCTGGTCTGAATGTTGGTTATGTTTTGGACATTGTCTCCAGGGTGTGAGAGCCAGTTATGTGGCAGTCTGTTTGTTTTGGTGTTTGTTTCCATTGCTTTGTCATGCGGGAAGGATACACAGTTTGTTAAATAAAGAAGTTTATTTATTCACAATGTCCATGTCTGTTCTTTGCACAAATTGTTGCCTTGACCAGCTTAGGGGTAGCAGAACGGTTCCATTCTTGTTCTTGGAATGGCAGAAAGCATTCCCTCAGAGGGGCCTAGAAACGACTTGCTATAAGCCTCTGATGGACGGCCCTTGCAGTTTGTGCCTCCCTCCCATCTTGGTGCTGCTCCTCCTCCTCCTCCTCCTCTGCTGGTGCTTCAATGTCTGGTGGCATTGGCTGGGTCCTGAGGATTGCCAGGTAATGCAGCATGCAACGCACATCCACGAAGTGGGAGACTCGCTCAGGTGAGGACTGAAGGGCTCCTCCGGAATGGTCCAGACAGCGGAACCGTTGCTTCAGCACACCGATTGTGTGCTCCACGATGTTCCTGGTCGCTTGATGGCTCTCGTTGTATCGTTCTTCAGCAGGGGTGCTGGGCAAACAGAGCGGGGTCAGCAGCCAGGGCCACAGAGGATAGCCCTTGTCCCCGAGAAGCCAGCCTCCTGGGTGAGCCGGGGCTTCGAAAAGGTCTGCCACAGAAGTCTGGCACAGGATGAAGGCGTCGTGGCTGCTGCCTGGAAAGTGGGCATCGACAGCGAGTATCAGCTGTCGGTGGTCACAGACCAGCTGCACATTCAAAGAATGGAACCCCTTTCGGTTGCGGAAATCCTCCGCATTCTCTAGAGGCACCCGCAAAGTCACATGCATGCAGTCAATGGCGCCCTGCACCATGGGGAAGGCCGCTATCCTTGCGAAGCCCTCTGCGCGCTCTCGCTGCTTGTCCGGGGTCATTGGGAAGGAGATGTACTGCCGTCTCCTTTTAAAGAGGGCATTAGCCACTTGACAGATGCAGCAATGCACCGCGAACTGTGAGATGTTGGCAATGTCCCCAGCAGCAGCCTGAAAGGAGCCACTGGCATAGAAGTTTAGAGCCACAGTGATCTTCAGAGCCACCGACAGAGATGTCCTGCACCTTAGTTGAGGCTGCAGGTCTGGCTGAAGCAGGTGGCAGAGCTCAGTGACCACCTCCTTACTGAAGCACAGCCTTCGGAAACACTGCTCCTCTGACATGTTGATATACGAAAACTGTTGGCGGAAAACCCTGGCAGCGTAAGGTCTCGTGTGTCGACGTCTGTTGGCCCTCCTCCGTCTGGCCATGCCTGCCACTCTATCCCTGCGTCTCTGTGCCCTGTCAATATGATTGAGAAGGATGACGTTCCCATCCAATGCAGCCCCCATAGTAAGTGCGCACTGAAAGTTATGCCGGTTGAGAAGCTTACTGTTATGTATTGTGTGTTCTCCTCCCACCTGTGGTGGCGCTGTCACGGCAGATAAATGGTTGGGTGTTCTCTTGGTTAAGTTTAGCTCTCTTTGTTCGGAACTTTCCAGAACTTCCTTTCCTTCCTGAATAAAGCACTTCATGTTTGAATCTCTGAGTTCTGAGTCCTAAATTGTGTCTAGGTAGAAAGGTACCGACACAAGAAGTGGCGACGAGGATCGGATGAATCTGCGTTGTGGGAACTTTCTTGTTTTCGACTACAAAACACTCGGAACAGAGATTGCAGCATCACATTAACGTTACGGCAGTGTGTAAACAGAAATTTTAATTTGAAACGTGAGATGGCTACTATATTAGGAAACATCGGTGATTTTGATGAAAATGTGGAGCAATGGAGCGCATATATGGAATGTTTTGACTATTTTGTATTGGCGAATGCGGTGGCAAACGAAAAGGTCGTGCCTACCTTTTTGAGTGTAATGGGGCCGAAGACATTCAATTTACTTCGCAGCCTCGTGCAGCCAGATAAGCCAGGAACTAAAACATATAAGCAACCAGTGGAAATTCTTGGAGCACATTTTTCACCAAAACCTCTGGTTATTGCTGAGAGATTTAGATTTCACAAACGGAATCAAGAGGAGGGGGAATCAGTGACGAAGTTTATTGCTGCTTTAAAAAGGTTGTCAGAACACTGCGAGTTCAAGCAGGTGCTGAATGACACCATTAGAGACAGACTCGTGTGTGGTCTGCAAAATGCAGCCACACAGAAGCGCCTTCTTACTGAGGACAACCTTACGCTTGAAAAGACCATTGAAGTTAGTGTCTCCATGGAGATGGCGGAAAAGGAGGCTCACCAGTTGAGTTCAACAGGGAGAGTTCACAAGGTGTCGTCTGAGCCTAAAGGTGCGCGGAACGGCACATGTTACCGTTGTGGGAAAACAGGCCATCACGCTAATGACTGCTGGTGTACGGAGCTGGAATGCCGAAATTGTGGCAAAAAGGGTCACATTGAACGCGCCTGTAGAGGTAAAAAAAGAACAGACAGAGCTGGGAAGCATGAAGGCAAAATGTCTGTATTTAGACAAGAGAGGAAAAGGAGTGTTCATTCAGTGCAGTATGATGGAACAAGCAAAACAGAGGGGAGCGACACCTGAGGAGGAAGAAGTGCACATACTGACGGTTGCAGGTGGCTCAAATGGCTACTGGGTATCACCACTGGTGGAGGGACAATCAGTGCGGATGGAGGTGGACACAGGCGCGGCTGTGTCCCTTGTTTCAGACACTGTCTACAACAAAATGCTAAAGCATCTTACCCTTCAGCCAACAAACATTGTGCTAAAGATGTATACCGGCGAACCTGTGGCCATGAGAGGCGCCATTGAGGTGACAGTTAAATTGAACGGACAGACTGCGAAACTGCCACTATATGTGGTAAAGGGAAATTACCCATCGCTACTGGGACATGCATGGCTAGAGAAAATCACGCTGGACTGGCCTGCAGTCCGCATGATGTCAAAAGGGGAGTCAGGTCTGACTGCAGTGTTAAACAAACATGCAGAACTCTTCAATGGGGAACTTGGGAGCATGAAAAAGATCAGCGTGAGACTGGACATTAAACCTGACAGCAAGCCAAAGTTTCACAAAACCCGACCTGTACCCTATGCAATTAGGCCAAAAGTTGAGGCTAACTTGGAGGCCTTAGTCGAGAATGGAGTCCTGCAACCTGTGAGCGTGAGCAAATGGGCCACACCCATTGTTCCTGTCCTGAAAAAGGATGGATCTGTTCGAATCTGCGGGGATTTTAAAGTGACTATTAACCCGGTGCTGTCTGTGGAACAGTACCCTCTTCCCCTCATTGAGGATCTTTTTACGGGCCTGGCCGGAGGGCAAAAGTTCAGCAAAATAGACTTATGCCAGGCTTATCTACAAATGCATGTCGATGACAAATCAAAGGAGCTGCTGACAATTGTGACACACAAGGGGCTATACAGGTACTGCCGCCTTCCGTTTGGAATTACGTCGGCCCCTGCTCTATTCCAAAGGGCAATGGATCAGATTTTGAGTGGACTGCCAGGAGTCCAGTGCTACCTGGACGACATCCTTGTCACTGGGACAAATGAGGAGGATCATCTTCTGAACTTGGATGCGACACTACAACGACTGAAAGAGTACGGACTCAGAGTTCGTGAAGACAAACGTGAATTCTTTCAGTCTTCAGTTGAGTACCTGTGGTGTGTGATTGACGCTACTGGCCTGCATAAGGTGCGTCAAAGGTCAAGGCGATCGTGGAGGCCCCAGCACCCCAGAATGTGAGCCAGTTACGTTCATTTCTGGGGCTTCTTAACTACTATGGGAAGTTTATTCCAGACTTAGCAACATTGCTGAAGCCGTTACATCAGTTGCTATATCAAGGCAAAACATGGAAATGGACTGAACTGTGCAACGAAGCTTTCGCCCAAGCAAAGAAAGCATTGCTGAAATCGGAGGTCCTGACACACTTCGACCCAAAGCTACCTGTGCAGCTAGCAGGTGATGCATCACCATATGGTGTGGGAGCAGTCATATCCCACATCATGCCTTCTGGAGAAGAGAAACCTATCGCCTTCGCATCACGCACCTTGAACAAGGCCGAGAGTAACTATGCACAGATTGAGCGCGAGGCCTTGGGAATCGTTTTTGGAATTCGAAAATTTCATCAGTACCTGTTTGGGAGAAGGTTCACACTCCTGACGGATCACCGTCCATTGACATCAATCTTCAGGCCTCACACCGAAATTCCGTCTCTTGCTGCAAGCAGGATGCAAAGGTGGGCTTTACTGTTGTCAGGACACACATACGACATCAAATATCGCAAATTAGACTTGCACGGCAACGCAGACGGTCTCTCGAGGCTACCCTTGCCTGTTACTCCCCCAGAGCTTCATCAGATAGACAGCTTCTACTTTAGACAAGTGGAGGGAGCACCTGTCACGGCAGTTCAGGTGCGAAGGTACACCCGCAACGATCCAGTCCTGTCTGAGGTAATGGACAATGTCATTCGAGGGAGAGCTATAGGAGATTCTCCTAGTTTGAAACCTTACGTTTCAAAAAGAAATGAGCTCTCCGTCCAGGCAGGTTGTCTTCTTTGGGGATGCCATGTCATCATTCTGCCACCTCTGAGGGAACCTATACTGCAACAACTTCATACAGGCCACAGTGGGATGGTTCGGATGAAGGAAATGGCAAGAAGCTACTTCTGGTGGCCAGGTCTTTGACGGAAATATTGAGGAGAAAGCCAAAACATGTTCCCCATGTCAAAGGGTCCGGAATGTTCCACAGCTGGCAACCCTACACCCCTGGGATTGGCCTGCAGAAGTGTGGCAGCGAGTACATGTGGACTTCACCGGTCCTTTCAAAGAGAAGATGTTTATGGTGGTTGTGGACGCTCGTAGCAAGTGGCCGGAGGTCGCTGTGATGAGATCTACCGCGGCAGAGAAAACAATTGAGAAACTTGGTGAGATGTTCAGCCGTTATGGCTCACCGGAACAACTCGTAAGTGACAACGGTCCACAATTTGTATCACAGGAGTTTGCAACCTTCCTGCATGTGAATGGTGTCCAACATATCAGGTCTGCGCCCTATCATCCCTCTACTAACGGCCTGGCAGAAAGGTTCGTGCAAACTTTGAAGCACGCCTTGAAGGCATCGCAAGGTCAGGGCTCCATCCACCAATGTCTGAACAGCTTCCTGTTGTCCTACAGGAACGAGCCGCATGCCACAACCAAAACTTCCCCCGCTTCGCTCATGATGAAGAGGCAGTTGCGGACAAATTTTGACTTACTCAAACCTCCAAGGGCAGAACAGGTTGTCCATTGTCAACAACAAGCTCAAGTTGAAAAGAGAGAAAAAAGAGCCAAGGAGAGACGGTTTCACCCTGGAGAGCACGTCCTAGCTCGAAACTACCACACTGGACCGAAATGGGTTCCTGCTATGGTGATCACGCAGACAGGCCCTGTGTCTTACATGGTTGAGACTGCCGAGGACGTCGTCTGGAGAAGACACACAGATCAACTGTTGCTAGGAGCAGAGACAGCCACAGAGGCTCCAACAGCTGGTTGGCCTGAACTGTTTACATATGATACCGCAAACCAGCATCCTTTGCCACAGTGCTCTTCTCCAACACAGGAAGTCATAGAGAGTGTTCCACCTGTGCAAACTCCTGACTTTCGACTGACACAGGCACCTTCTCCATCCAGGCCTGTGTCAATGCCTACTGCTGTGGAAGCCAACGATGACTGCCGGTATCCTGTCAGAGAGCGGCGGCCTCCAAGACGCTTGGATCTGTAGGCTTAGTGACTTACCCACAAGACTGGGGCAGAATAAACCCCAGGGTAAAGTCAGGGTTTGAGGCAGCCTACCTCTACCCTTGGTTAGTGAGTGCATTGAAAGTAACTTACCTGTTGAGTAATAATGTGGACCTTTCATTTAAGAGGGGAGGAATATGTTATGTATTGTGTGTTCTCCTCGCACCTGTGGTGGCGCTGTCACAGCAGATAAATGGTTGGGTGTTCACTTGGTTAAGTTTAGCTCTCTTTGTTCGGAACTTTCCAGAACTTCCTTTCCTTCCTGAATAAAGCACTTCATGTTTGAATCTCTGAGTTCTGAGTCCTAAATTGTGTCTAGGTAGAAAGGTACCGACACAACACTTACCAACTGCAAAGTTATGTTCAGAAGGCTAAAGTTCCTCAGCCAGCGCTGGCTCACTGCAGAAATGGCTCTCCGTTTGTCTCAGCAACTCTCGCTCTCTCTCTCACAGAAGGTGTGGTCCAAAAATGGCTACCACTAATAATCCAGGAAGAGTCCCCTTTAAATAGCGCCCCCCCATCCCGACAGTGACTGGGAAACGTTCCAGGTAACCTGTCGTTGGTAGCGACAGGTGGAACGGAGGGGGACGCCACTGAATTTCCGGTCCGGGGCGCCCCAAGGGCGGTGCACACTGAAATGACGTCATGATCTGCGTGCACCGATGAGCGGGCGCAACGGTTTAGTGCCGGCGCTAAATGTCCGCTTAATTTGGGAAGAGGCGCAGGGTTCGCTGCGCCCGGGCACTAGTTGGTTAGCGCCCCACTTCTCGACCTCTTTAGGCGCTAATGGGTGGCGCAACCAACCGAATTTTTCCCCCTTAGTCTCTTGGCACAATTATAACTACTTTTAGACATGGTTGTGTGCTTGAAGGAGTGCACTGTTTTTTTTAGCAGTGATCGCAGGAATGGGGAGTTTGTGGCTGGGCAGGTGGCCCTCTTATCTTGTTGCAGCTGGTGTGGGGTCGGCTCCTTGTTCTTGCTGCTTTCTCTGATAAAGTGTCATAAATCGACAATAACTTGGCAAATGTTTTCTAACACTAACATGATCACTCGAGTTCTGGTCATTACAATTTTCTTTTCTATCACTTGTTGTTGAAAGCTGGCTTTTTCTTCTCCAAATGAAAGAGCCCAGGTTTTCAATTCACCCTGATAGCCAGCCAGTGCCGATGACTGTCACGAGGTGGCCGGTCACTTTGTTCCCTGTGCTGATTATTTAATGTAATATTTTTCGATGTGCTCAGTTTAACATGTTGAGGATTATTGTGATGAAAGTAAAGCCCTATCTAAGCTTCAAACAGTAAAATCTAATTTCTCATATGAAAACTCAGGATGGATAATATGGTGTGAATTTAAAGTGGAACTCTGTTAGCTGTCTTCAAAGCAGAACTCCTTTTGGCTTTGTGTGGAGGAAGTTAAATAAATACATATTATCTAGAGATAGCTGTTAGTAGCAAAGGGATATGCCAGGTTTTGGCTAATGTTACTGCTTATAATTAGAATCTAATCAGATTAAGTTTGTTTGACAAGTACCTGAAATTGTTGAAATAATGTATGCAAGTTTGAAACTCTGGAGGTAAATGTAACTCACTGTCTGTGATTGCTTCAGTCATTAAGAGGGTGTCATGGAAATTCCAATGGGCTTTGTGCCAGGACTGACTGCTGTTCTGGTCCCATCCCCTTGATTGATAGAAATAATAATTATTCTGACTATATGCCTGTTGAGAGATGATGAGTCTTCTTCAAGAAACATTGGGTAGGGGTGGGGGGGGGAGGGAAAATCCAAATTGTAACAATTCTTACTTTAAAAAGGCTGAAGAATTATATCATGCCTTGTCAGCCACGGCTCAGTGGCAGCCCTGTCGCCTCTGAGTCGGAAGGTCATGGGTTCAAGCCCCACTCCAGAGATTTGAGCACATGGGGCCAGAAAGTCCAGGCCAGAAGCGTGAGTACGGTCGGCTTACTCACGCTTCTGGCCGTTGGAAATGCCGGCGTTCAGCATCAACAGCGCATGCGGGGAACGCCGGCATTTCCAGACCTCGAGCGCGTGCGACTGCACAGGCAGCGCTTGCGCAGTGAACTTCGTGGATTTCATTCATGAAATCCGTGAGGTTAAGTCCTTAGAAGTTACACTTGAAAAAAGCAAGTGTAAAGTTGTTCATTGGCTGCGGAGGAAGATATATTTTATCGTGGAGCTTTTGAAATGCAATATTTTTGTTTGGGAAAGGGAGGGAAGTTATTTTAAGAAATTTTAAGTAAGTTTAAAAGTTTAAATTTATTTTTTAAAAGGGTTTTCAGAACGGTAGGTGGAAGGAGCAATTGTGGCTGTGTGAATGGAATGTGAGAATGAGTTATGTATGTATGTCCACATATATTCCTTTACGTATATGTATGTATGTTTTATGTTCCTTTACTAGTGTGTATGAATGTATGTTTTTAATTATGATTTTCCAATAAGTTACTTTCTCTGAAAGTCATAATTAAATAATACATTCATACACATAAGTAAAGGAATATATACATAACACGCAAAGGAATATATACAGACATACATACTTTCAGAAGCTCCACGATAAGAAATATCTTCCTCTGTAGCAACTGTACCCATGCTTTTTTCATGTGTAAGTTGTAATGACTGGACCTCACTGAAAGCATTAATGAAAGCAGCGAATTATACTGGACACGCGCTGCCTGTGCAGTCGCACGCGTTCTGCCTCTGAACCCCTTCGTTCAGAGGACAGGAAATGCCGGTTTTCCCCACATGCACTGTGCATGCTGAAAACCAGCATTTCATCTGGCCAGATGCGTAAGTACCCCGACCGTACTAGCGCATTTGGAAGGGAATTATTGGGCCAACATTTTACATGTCAATAAAATAAAAAATTTAACAATTGCACGACTTGCCTCCTCGCATCTGCGACTGAGGGTCCAAGGAGGTGCATTGCGCAAGAGGTCATCATCGGACGTATCCTCACACTGTTCCCTTTGGGGAACTGTATGAAGTGGTGGAAGGATTTATGGCCGTGATTAACGCTCATTCCGTGACCGTAACCATCTTTGAACCAGCCATTAGGGTGGTTAGTCCTATGGCGGGAGGGTTTTACGGGCTCCCACAACCCATCTGAGGGGGGGGGGGGCTACCAACACCCACGGACGCAAATATCCCGCTGGATGTCCACCCAGAATTTAAAGTTGGAGCTCCGACTCCACTTGCCGGGACTGTCTGGAGTGGGGTTCAAAACCCTACTCCTTCTGGCCCAGCGGCGGGGATGCTTACTGCTACGCAAAAGGCCCACTCCGCACAAAAGGTGACACCCATACTTTTCCTGCGCCTTTTCCCTCCCCGTGACTGGAGCCCTATGCTGCCATTTCACGTTGCTAATCGGATTGGGCCTTTGTCATAGCGGTAGGATCCCCACCGCTGGGCCAGATCAGGGTAGGGTTTCGAACCCCGCTCCAGACAGTCCCGGCAAGTGGAGTCGGAGCTCCGGCTCTAAATTCTGGGTTGACATCCAGTGGGATATTTGCGTCCGTGGGTGTGGGTGGCCCCCCCTCCTTGTATAGCTTGTGGGAGCCCGTAAAACCCTCCCGCCATAGGACTAACCGCCCTAATGGCTGGTTCAAAGATGGTTACGGTCACGGAATGAGCATTAATCACGGCCATAAATCCTTCCACCACTTCATACAGTTCCCCAAAGGGAACAGTGTGAAGACACGTATGACGACGACATTGCTAAATAAATAAATGGAATTAAAAAAATTCTTTTAGGGCTTTTAAAAGTCTTTAAATTGCTTTAATTCTCTTTAAAACTACTTCAGATTACTCAAAATAATGTAAACATTTAAAAAAGTTTATAAAAGTTACCAAAACCTTCAAAAAACTTCCAAAAACCTATTTAAACTGCTGCTTTGCATGTAAAAAAGCAAAGCAGCTTGACAGAAACATTGGGGGCGTGTCCAGTGAAACTGAGACCTCAAGGGGCGTGTCTCACTTACACTGCACGCTCCTGGCTCCGCGCTGGCTGCACTCCTGGGCGGCGTGACGTCATATGCTGCCCGGGATTATTCTTTCAGTTTCTGCAAGTGCAGGTGTCCCTGGAGCTGATCGGCAGGAGCGCGGGGTAAGTGCAAATACGGGGCTTGCACGCGCTGCAAGCCCCGTTCTGGAATTTCTGGCCCATGATCTAGGCTGGTACTTCAGTGCAGTACTGAGGGAGTGCTGCACTGTTGGCGATGCCCCCTTTCAAATGATACGTTAAACCGAGGCCCTGTCTGCCCTCTCAGGTAAACGTAAAAAAGTCCCATGGCACTATTCGGAAAAAAAGCAGGGGAGTTCTCCCAGTGTCCTGGCCAACACTTATCCCTCGACCAACATTACTAAAACAGATTGATTGGTCACTTATCTTATCGCTGCTTATGGAACTGTGCGGTGCACATATCTACCATCTACAAGGCACAAGTAAGGAGTGTGATGGAATACTCTCCACTTGCCTGGATGAGTGCAGCTCCAACAACACTCAAGAAGCTCGACACCATCCAGGACAAAGCAGCCCGCTTGATTGGCACCCCCGCTACCACCTTAAACATTCACTCCCTCCACCATCAGCGCACCGTGGCTGCAGTGTGTATCAGCTACAAGATGCACTGCAACAACTCGCCAAGGCTTCTTCGGCAGCACCTCCCAAACCCGCGACCTCTTCCACCTAGAAGGACAAGGGCAGCAGACACATGGGAACACTACCAGCTCCAAGTTTCCCTCCAAGTCACACACCATCCTGACTTGGAAGTATATCGTTGATCCTTCATCGTCACTGGGTCAAAATCCTGGAACTCCCTCCCTAACAGCACTGTGGGAGCACCTTCACCACACGGACTGCAGCGGTTCAAGAAGGCGGCTCACCACCACCTTCTCGAGGGCAATTAGGGATGGGCAATAAATGCTGGCCTTGCCAGCGATGCCCAGATCCCATAAAAAAAAAATTTTTTAAATTGGCTGCCGCGTTTCCCTAGGTTACAAGAGTGACTACACTTCAAAAGCAATTTACTGAATTTGAAGTGCTTTGGGATGTCCTGAAGTTGTGAAAAGCCCGATTGTAAATGCACATTCTTTCTTCTTTCTTTGACCCTTGAAGGCTGTATCAGTGTGAAATTTAATCTGCCATGTGTCTGTTCAATTGCATAACCCAATTTAAATCCTTTTGCAAATCTATTGATCCATCCCCTGTCTTTCCTGCTCTCCCTATTTTAGTTGTTTTGCAAAGAAGGCTAGGACAACAGTGATTTCAGCAGCTTAAAGATGTTTCCATAGCAATGGCTGTAGCTTCCAAGCTAGTGTTGGGAATGGAAATCTGCTGGAACGTAACAAAGCTAATTTTTTAAGTAAAGATGCTTTTGGAGAATTTCAAAGGCTTCATTGAAGATGGCACTTTTGAAATACTTCAAGACCTTTTACTAGGAAGTTATATCAGTGACCTGTTGTAAGCCATTTTTGATGATCAGATCTGCTTCTGGCTTTCAGCTCAGTAACCCCCTGCTCTTTTAATGTTTCTGAAGTAAGAACAGCAG
Organism: Somniosus microcephalus; assembly: GCF_052327205.1. Taxonomy (NCBI): domain Eukaryota; kingdom Metazoa; phylum Chordata; class Chondrichthyes; order Squaliformes; family Somniosidae; genus Somniosus; species Somniosus microcephalus. The sequence goes on along the minus strand of NW_028225831.1, from coordinate 19,469 downwards.
GGCCGATTTTACAAGTCTGCACTGCCAATGGAGATCCTTACCTGCCACACGCCCCCTCCCCATATTGGGAAATCGCCAATGATTTTGAAAGAGCATTGATGAGACTATTTTTCATAAAAATACTAACAAACTATTAATAACAGGAGCCAGACCTAAAGGAATATCGCAAAACGGATCTTTTACGCATTCTGTTGTGCTTGATTTGGATTGACTCCAGGTGGATGATGGATGTGCCCAGAGCAATCCCATCTCAAGTGGACAGAAAATTGCACTTGACTGCATCTAAATGCATTATACCATTCAACTGAAACTATGGCTCCTTTTCAACGAGACTACTGTAAATCGGCAGTGAAGTGGCATGGATCTGGCTGTGTGGATCCAAGCCAGATTTTCCAGATCCCCAGCATTTGCTCCACTCCTGCACCACACACCGTACCAACGGGGAAACATATCCTAACCATTTAAAAATGAATGTTGAATTTATTGCATCTTGACCGAACAGTAATGAATAGAGGAGACGGAATGTACCTTTTACTATTTACTGAGTAAATGGGTGGACATTACAGCACATCGTCTGCATGGCAGAACCCGAAACTGAAAGTGAAAGACAAAGTAAAACCGAGCCCCCCAGCACCCCCTTCAGGTAACACCCGGGAACTGGGACAAACTTAATTGAAGCAAAACTCAAAACACAACAGAATTGTTGATCATGGAATTGCAGTGCTAGTGGTTCCAATACCACCTTTGTCAGTTAAAGAATGTGGCTCCTTTATGTTTTGTTAAATCAGGCCCCCCCATCTGTGGACATAGTCCTCTAAACTGCTTAAAAGGTTGTAGCAGGCATTTCATGATATACCTTTACTAATATACATGCTGTACCTATTTCTAACCAATAATGACCATCTTGATTCAGGCCTGGTAATCTGGTACTACGTCTAAGGTGGTATTGAAATCACTAGCACTATAACTCCGTGATCAACAATTCATCATTTATTTTTAAAAGATGATCATCCTGGCCGGAATTTTGCCTGCACTCAGAGTACGGGTTTGGAGGTAGGTCCGCTGTCAAAATCACAAAGATTGACAGCGGGTCAGTATCCCACTGTAAACCCGCTTCCTTGTCAGTTTCCCAAGTGTCGGGTCTGTCATCCCTGAAGAGACCCGACGCCAAGTGGCGGGTCAGCCAATTAAGATAGTTAAAAGTTTATTAAAAGGTAGTTAAGAACCATTTTCCCATGTACTTACCATTTTACCAGGTTTTCAACAAGGTTCCCGGAGAGCGGCTATCACGTCAGGTAAGTATGTCAGGTTCTCAATGACTGTGGATTGCTGTGAATAAGTGAAAGCTGCAAAAGTGGTATAAAACCTACCATCTCACAGCTGTTCACTTCCCAATCTTAGAAGATTTGGAACCCACTTTTGAGCTTTATGCACTTTTGAAGTGTTGAAGTAATCTCTCTATCCACTGTCACCTCCTTGGAACAACCTATCTCAACATTGACAGATTACTTCTGTCATCTCAACCTCACCTGCCATCTATTCCATCAGCATCGGTGCCCTTGAAAAAATCTCACCTTGGTCCTCAGAATCTCAACACGATCAGTCCCAGCACCAGCATCACCGGGTACACCAGCAGCACCAACATCAACACCAACCTTCTCCGCAATCAAACTGATGCTGCACTGGACACAGGGCATCATCACTCGTGCACCTTGCTGCCCGGAATGCCAGCGATGGCCTCACCATGTCTATATTTGCTTCACTTAACACTGTACACCCTGGCTGCCACATGATGCACCAGGTTGACACCACCCCACACCAGCACCATAAAGCATCCCTACAATATCCAAGCCATTCCTTTTACACTCATCACCATTAGGCTGTGGGGGATGTTATGTCTCACCATTCACTGGAACTCACTAAGACACTTTCAAAGGTGCACACAAATCTGTCCAAGAAGGCAGCGTGGTGACAATAAGGATTTCAATGCTTGACAACACATTAACAGAGAGTTTACATGAACATTGGCTAAAACACCCAGTGCCTACCCTTGTGTGTTGTTAGTTGGTAGGATTGGACTAGGATGAGGGTGAGTGTGAGGGGTGGCTAGTGAGATGGGGAAGTGATAATGTAGATAGAGAGGGATGGGTGGAAGTGCAAGGTATGTTGGTGTGAGTAAGGATGTGCAGGAGTAGGGTAGGGAAGGCAGAGTGATGGGGATGTGATGAGTGGCACAGGAGGATGAGGTTGAGTGTGGCTTTGCAGTAACGTTTCGTGATCCACTGATAACTGAAAGGTTTGCGCCACTGCAGCCTGGTCCACCTGACAACATCCCTGCTCGTATCCTCCTGTGCAATGTGCAACCAGGCTGCGTTGATCTCCTGGGGAGGTATCTTCCGCCCATGGGAAGGGAAGAAATCTTCCCTGCATGCTGTGACTCCCTCCATAAGCATATGGAGGGAGTCATGGGAGAGCCTGGGTGCAGCCGTGCACCTTTGTGCAATGATGTAGAACACTGACAGCACCGCTATCAAAATGAATGTGGACATGGCCCCTTTAAGGAAACCAGCTGATGATGCGTCATCAGATGATGTCATCAGACTCACTTCCTTTTAATTGTCCGGGAACCTCACAGGGTGGGCTTAACAAGCCCAATCAGGACAAAATCACTTGGAGGAGGCGGAATGAAGACCGGTGCGGCTTTGAAGCCGCTGTCTGCTCCAGCCACACCGGACTCGCCATGGCTGGCGAAATCACGGCCCCTGTCTCTACCTTGATGTAAACAAGCAGCTAAAGTGAGTATGGCTGGTCTCTGCTGTCCTATGATGGCAAACTTGCAAGCAGGAAAAATACTCTGTTGGTAATACACATGCACATTCTTCCATTGCCCTATTTCCTTTGCACTGCTAGTTGTCATTTCTGTGCATGGAGAAAACATTGGCCTGCACAAATCAAACAACTATACATTGATACAGGTCACACCACATTCTTAATGCCTCCAACTCAGTTACCAGGACCAACACAGACGCTGTCACACCAAATCGACAATCGCTGCTATCAGTGAGACTTACTTAAGAGAAAAAAATACAAATATATTGAAATGAATGGACCTATGGTTTGTTGTTTTAAAGGTGAGACACTGAGTGCAAACTACTTTTTAATGATTTTAAAATGATCTGGGAATTCTGCAGCAGTATGAGTCTGAAGTGGAGGGGAGGAAATTGAAGGGTTTTCATAGTTCTATTCTTTATCATTTAAAAAAATGAACCAATTACCATCGATGGTGACAATCTGGAAAAAATGTATAAAAAAGATGTTTAATCGTGAATCCTTGAGTTTCTCAGATTTTGAACATTCTACAGCCTGTCTGATACTTAAACCCATTCCACTCTCTCACTATTGGGCTCGCAATGCTAATGCTCCAGGGCCCTTTAGTAAATCCACACTGACTCCTTTAACTAATGAATTTCTGCAAAGGTTTCTTGCAACACAGGCTGGTTTCAGACTTCAAACGTGGCAGAAATTGTTGGCTTCTTAGCTTCAACGTGCTGTGAACTTTCTGAAAAACACTTTTCATTTTCCCCCCACAAATGATGGATTGTTCACCTATTTAAGAAACACACTGAAGTAGGAAGATAAAATAATACACTAAGTAAAGTGTCAATTCTGAGCGTTGGTATTTTTACTATGTGACTTCACCTTTACTGGATTCTTCTGCAGCAGCCTGATACCACCAAGTGAGTTTTTAAAGCGTAATTTTATGAATTCACACTTCTGGTACAGCCTTGTCCACCGGCAGTGAATATTGGGAACTTGGGGCTGTAGGAATTTTTGTCTGTGGTGTGAAGCTCCGTGTTTGGAACGCAAATTCGTAAAATACTCCTTATGATCTACATCGAATACATTTGAGATGATTGGCAAAAGAACCAGAGGAGAGATGAGAATTTTTATTTTGCAGCGAGTTGTTATCATCTGGAATGCATTGTCTGAAAAAGAGTGGTGGAAGCAGATTCAATAGCAACTTTCAAAAGGGAATTGGATAAATACTTTAAAAGAAAAAAATGATGGGCTACGGGGAAAGAGATGGGGAGTGGGACTAACTGAATAGCTCTTTCAAAGAACCGGCACAGGCACAATGGCCGAATGGCCTCCTTCTGTGCTGTATGATTATATAATACAACTGTCAGCCCCCAACATACCGTTTTTGGGTCTGTGAAAACCTTTATAAGGAAACTCTCTTTTAACCGGCACCTAAATATCCGGAAATCGCTCTTAACCGGCAAAATTCAGGAGTAGATTCAGGTACGTTTTACTATATATTAGTGGCCGTGTAACCGGGGTTCCTAGATCTGTGGCCGTGTAACCGGGGTTCCTGCACCTGTGGCCGTGCAACAGGGACTCCTGGATCTGTGGCCATGTAACTGGGACTCCTACACAAGTGCCGTGTAACTGGGGCTCCTGCACCTGTGGCCGTGTACGGGGCTCTCGTACCTCGGTAAATATACCTCTCTGTAATCCGGACTTTTTGATCAACCGGCACCACGCTGGTCCCGTCGGTGCCGGATAAAAAAGAGTTTCCTGTACTGATTCAAGTCCCACTCTAAAGACTTGAGCACATAATCTAGTCTGACACTTCAGTGCACTACTGAGGGAGTGCTATACTGTCAGAGGTCCCATCTTTCAGATGAGACTCGTGGGTGGACATATTTGAAGTAGAGCAGGGGAGTTCTCCCCTCTGTCCTGTCCAATATTTTTCCCTCAACCAACATCACTAAAACAGATTGACTGGTCATTTATCTCTTTGAAGCCAATTTGCGCACAAACAGCCATGTTTCCCTACATTACAACAGTGACTACACTTCAAAAGTACTTCATTGGTTGTAAAGTGCTTTGGGACGTTCTGAAGTCATGAAAGGTGCTATATAAATGCAAGTTCTTTCTTCAATAGTCATCAGTACAGTTTGGTTCTTTTTCCAATGAAGGTTGTAATTTTCATGCCTGAAGGATTACCATAAGAACATAAGAAGTAGGAGCAGGAGTAGGCCATACGGCCCCTCGGGCCTGCTCCGCCATTCAATAGGATCATGGCTGATCCGAATCTAGACTCATGTCCACTTTCCTGCCCTCTCCTCGTAACCCCTTATTCCCTTATCTGCTAGGAAACTGTCTATCTCCATTTTAAATTTATTTAATGTTGCAGCTTCCGCAGCGCTCTAGGGTAGTAAATTCCATAGATTTACTACCCTCTGAGTGAAGAAGTTTCTCCTCATCTCAGTTTTGAAAGGGCAGCCCCTTATTCTTAGATTATGCCCCCTAGTTCTAGTCTCACCCATCAGTGGAAACATCCTCACCGCATCCACCCGATCAAGCCCCCTCACAATCTTATATGTTTCAATAAGATCACCTCTCATTCTTCTGAACTCCAATGAGTAGAGTCCCAACCTACTCAACCTTTCCTCATACGTCAACCCCCTCATCTCCGGAATCAACTGAGTGAACCTTCTCTGAACTGCCTCGAGAGCAAGTATATCTTTTCTTAAATATGGAAACCAAAACTGCACGCAGTATTCCAGGTGCGGTCTCACCAATATCCTGTATAACTGCAGCAAGACTTCCCTGTTTTTATACTCCATCCCCCTTGCAATAGAAGCCAAGATTCCATTGGCATTCCTGATCACCTGCTGCACCTGCATACTAACCTTCTGTGTTTCATGCACCAGGACCCCCAGATCCCTTTTGTACTGTAGCACTTTGCAGTTTCTCTCCATTTAGATAATAACTTGCTCTTTGATTTTTTCTACCAAAGTGCATAACCTCACACTTTCCAACATTATATTCCATCTGCCAAATTTCTGCCCACTCACTTAGCCTGTCTATGTCCTTTTGCAGGTTTTTTATGTTCTCCTCACTCACTGCTTTCCCTCCCATTGAGTGCCTGACTAACTGTTACCGTGATGCAAGATTTTAAAAAATGTATGCAATTTGCTCCATTATTTTTGTCTTTATTCAGGGAGGGAGCAATTTTATAAAGTAACAGCTGCACACCATTAATTAGTCCACAATAGGCAATTTAGTCAAGTGTGGTCTTAAGCCACAAACAAAATAGTGACCAAACAAGTTAAACGTGGTTAATTGGGAACTTTGTGCAATGGATTAGCCAAAGTCCTTGCATCTCTGGACTCCGTGTCTTAATTTAACTTTTCCTGATAGGATAAATTTCCCCTCCTTCTGAGAGCTGGAAAGCTTCAACATGAACTTAGTTTGAGTTTCAACCTAATTCTTGTTGGGCACGGCCCTACAACATAAAATGTCTCACTATTCATCACAAATTGGCACACTCACTCAAAGATGCCACAAGAACAGTGTGGAAGGGGAGTTCTTTTGAATTTGAGGCCAACTGAAAGCATGGTGTTGGAGTATAGTAAAGGAGTCTTTACTCTGATTTGGTCTGTGCTAACTGACTGAAAGTGCTTAATGATGGTATTGTCAGCCATTTCCAACACTTGACCAACTAGCTGTGATTAAAGCTGTGACTTTAGTTAATAGTTATTAGGGGTAGTTTTACAGGCCCATGCTGCCAGCTGGAAGACCCTGCCTGCAGATAGTGCACATCAGAGGTTTAGGCACATGGTACCCGTGATTTCCTGATCATTAAAATAATTGTGGGCATTGCACTGTCAAGCCTCTGACCTGTGCTACAGGCGGGCGAGGCTTCCTGCCAGCAGTGCCAACTCTTAAAATTACCCCTTATTGAGTAAACCTGTCTATACTTCCCCCATCGTTAATGTGTGTATTTACATGCTAAAATACTAAAGCTAATGGGCAGGCTACTTGAGAGCTGATCAATCACAAGATGCCACCTTCATGTAAGCAAGCCCATTGTTTTCCAACAGAATTGTCTTGGGGTTATTATTTCTAGACAATGATTATGGATAAATTGCAGTAAGACATGGCCAAGGAAGATTACAGAAAGCACTTTTACTCTGGGGCTCCGCTGGCAATGGCAGAAGTGCAGTTTTTTGCCGCCCATGGCACTCAAATTTACATAGTCCAGAGTTCTCATCACATTACAAACCCAGAGTTTAGTGGACCTGGTGATTTGCTGTCAGGTTTGGAGCCTCCTGTTCTGGCCCACCCATTGCGGTGAGCTGCTGCCATGTGTTCCCACATTACAACAGTGACTCCACTTCAAAAGTACTTCACTAACTGTAAAGCGCTTTGAGACATCCGGTCGTCATGAAAGGCGCTATATAAATGCAAGTCTGTCTTTTCCTTTCCTACTTGTATCTTGCCTTCTTCAAAGAGCCCGTGAGACAGCTCAGTTTGCTCTTTTTCATAGAACATTACTGTAGTCCTCGTTCCTATGCTGCTCTGAAATTCCCATGCCTGTGGGGCAGGTAACGAGAAGTGTGTACATTATGGACCTTTCAAGAAAGCTTTGCGATTTGTTTCTTGATAACGTTCATTTGAAGCTGTACTTAAGATGTTCACAGTGGCTCATTCACCAGTCTGCAAGGGATTTCACCTCCATGTTTACAGCTAAACTCGTTTTACTCACAATTATCTGCACATACAATTAATGATCATGAGTAATGCCTGATATTTTTCATCTTGGCAGGTTATTACTAGTGGAATGCTGCAAGGATCAGTGCTGGGGCCTCAGCTACTTACAGTCTATATTAATGACTTAGATGAAGGGGCCACATGTAATGTATCCAAGTTTGCTGATAATACAAAACTAGGTGGGAAAGTGAGCTGTGAGGATAACACAGAGTCTGCAAAGCGATATAGACAGGTTAAGTGAGTGGGCAAGAAGGTGGCAGATGGAATATAATTGGGGAAATGTGAGGTTGTTCACTTTGGTAGGAAGAATAGAAAAACAGAATTTTTAAATGGTGAGAAATTATTCAATGTTGGTGATCAGAGGGATTTGGGTGTCCTTGTACACGAATCACAGAAAGTTAACATGCAGGTACAGCAAGCAATCAGGAAGGCCAATGGTATGTTAGCCTTTATTGCAAGGGGGTTGGAGTATAAGAGTAAGGAAGTCTTGCTACAATTGTACAGGGCTTTGGTGAGACCACACCTGGAGTACTGTGTGGCCGCGACATCTACCACCTAGAAGGACAACGGCAGCAGGCACATGGGAGCACCATCACCTGCATGTTCCCCTCCAAGTTGCACACCATCCTGACTTGGAAATATATCGCCGTTCCTTCAACGTCGCTGGGTCCAAATCCTGGAACTCCCTACCTAACAGCACTGTGGGAGTACCTTCACCACAAGTACTGCAGCGGTTCACGAAGGCAGCTCACCACCACCTTCTGAAGAGCAAGTAGGGATGGGCAATAAATGCTGGCATTGCCAGCGATGCCCACATCCCAGGAACAAATTTTTAAAAAGTTTTGGTCTCCGTACCTAAAGACGGATATACATGCCTTAGAGGCGGTGCAACGAAGGTTCACTAGATTGATTCCTGGGATGAGAGAGTTGTCCTATGGTGAGAGATTAAGAGGTGACCTCATTGAAACATATAAGATTCTGAGAGGGCTTGACAGGGTAGCTGCTAAGAAGCTGTTTTCCCTAGATGGGGAGTCTAGAACTAGGGGGCATAGTCTCAGGATAAGGGGTTGGCCATTTAGGACTGAGATGAGGAGATATTCCTTCACTGAGAGGGTTGTGAATCTTTGGAATTCTCTGCCCCAGAGGGCTGTAGATGTTCAGTTGTTGAGTATATTCAAGGCTGAGATTGATAGATTTTTGGACTCTAAGTGAATCAAGGGTTATGGGGATTGGGTGGGAAAGTGGAGTTGAGGTCGAAAATCAGCCATGTTCTTATTGAATCACGGAGCAGGCTTGAGGGGACATATGGCCTAATCCTGCTCCTAATTCTTATGTTCTTATGGTCATACTTATCCAAATAGAAAGGTACAGTATATGAGTTATTTGAGACATGACATATGGTAAGTGTAGCGGGCTTGGCAGGAAACTGATGACTTTAGACCTATGGTTCCCAAATCTTTCCACCACTTTTTTTGTTATTTCTGGGTCTGTTGTAGACAAATTGATAGAGTATGATTGCTATGATTAGTCAACCACTCCATTATCATTGTATCATGCAACTACCAGGATGGTATAAGGCGAGCTAGATCGACCGTGATCTTTTTCATCTAGAAATTGCTATGTTCTTATGTACAGGAGGTGATTTTCAACTCTTGTCCAAATCAGGTGGGTGTGGCCTCAGATACACCACCTGATCCTGATGGCACCAGTGGGAGACCAAATTAGTTTCATGGTTGGGCCTCATCTACGTAATATTAGTGAGTTGCCAGTGTTCAATGAGTGCCGGCAGGCAATTTGGGAATCCGGCGGGTCCTTCCTGGAGCCAAGCTAGAAGTGCATGCTTAAAGGGGGAGGGAGGCAATCCCAGTGGGGCCGGGGCAGCGGGGGGGGGGTGGGGTCGGTCAGATGGACACGGAAGCTCCAGCAGCGGGCTAGAAGCATTCATGCTGTTTCTGGAGCAGCTTCCACTGGTACCTGGTTAGGATGCTTCAAGTCCAGTACCAATGGGGCGGAGCATGTGTCGCACACGTTTCACCTATTGGAACCTGAAAAGTTGCATTGGAGTCCCACACCATCATATTACCCCGATTTAAACGTTGAAATAAGGGTCCCACCTGTTTCAGGTATAAACGCTGACCGATCGAGTATCCAGTTGGGCAGGCCTCACATGGCCAATAGGCAGGAGATAAGTTTTACAGTGTTTCTCTGCCTACTGCTCTGTCTTTTAGTGTGAACAAGGCAGTAGGCAGAGAACAAATTGCCCTAATATTCAAATACTCCTGGACTCTCGAGCTCTTACTCTACCGCAAGTTTAGACTCTGTGCTTCATCTTGTGGCCAATCCAGTAAGCAGAGAAAATGAACAATTCTTGGTCATCTTGTCTACTGCAGTGGTACTTCATGATGTCAGTGAGGTGTCCTGTGCACAAAAAAAGGGTCTCTTCCTTCTGAAGTAGTGGTAATTCATAAAATAATTCAGCGCACAGAAGTGATGCGACAGCAATTGAACATCGCATTAGGCACCCAATCAATGAGGTAAAATAACCTTAGGACTGATCAGGAGCTTACTGATCAGCAGCCTGATACAGCTATCTGTAAATAGTTCAGTAAAAGGAAAGGATAGAAGAATTTCTATCAATTTGCTCCACTCCCCTGTTCCACTGGAGGCGTTGTCTCCTTGTTGAAGTAAATAAGTGGGGCACCAGTTGTCTTCCAGTTGTCCACTTGTGAACCCAGACACTGAGTGATGGCAGGCTATCCTGACCTCATGCAACTTCTGCACATGCATGCTTGCAGCATGAGCCTATCGATAGCAATCAGGAATGAGAAAGGTGACTGATTCTCAGCTCCCTAAACTGGGGGGCAGTGAGACAAATTGTAATGCTCCTTCTGCTGACTTAGCTGAGATTGGCTAACTCAACGGCAATTGGGGATCAAATCTTGGAAGTTACTGGCCTATATGGCTGACCAACTGAGTGAGTAGGGATATGCGTCTCATGATTGCTTCTAATGGCGCCCATTTTTTTGAAAGTCGAATCGCATTTAGTTGTGTCTTTCTACAAAACCAAATAAGCTCTTGTGCTTTTTACTTGAAAATGCAGGAAACAGATTTTCCACTTTTGCATTTGGATATAAAATAATCACCTGGGCAAAGCACATAGAGGAAAATCAGGCAGGCCGCATTGTGAACTCCATGCACGATTTTCCTCTACATGCCCAAGGCAATTATATAATGCTCAAACTCAAAAGAGACACTCTGCTCCTGTAAGTTTATCTTGCAGTTCAACATTTTGGACGATTGATATATGGATGTACAATAGACCAAGGGATAAATTGTAATTTTTAGTCGAGCTTCCTATGCCAGGAATTGATAGAGGGAATTGTGCATGCATGCTCTCCCTACGATTCTCCGAAGCTTCACTCGAGGACAAAAGATGTGGCTCCAGACCACCACTGTAGATGGTAATTGCATGGTACACAACTTGTATTGACCATATGCCATATATTGCTGTTCTCTGTAAAGTTACAATGGAAGCGTTCCATGAGGTTTTTATATTCAACTGATCACCAAGGGACCCCAAAAATAATGTTCTCCATGGTTAGATAAGAGGAGATTTTATAGTGTATCTTTCTATTAAGATGACCAAGAAAGCTGATTTGCCTACAGCTATAGAGAATTTACCACTTACAGTATGCCAGGACTCATGGTACAATTGCTTGTTTCTATGTAAGAATCAGTCATCTTGAAATTTGGGAGATGAAGTCTGCATAAGGGTGAAAACAAACAACATTTTGTGGTCACTCGATGGAAATGAAGCCAATCAGATTAAGACTTGTTTTTTCATTCAGTGCACTCACTGACCTGCACCAATAAACAGTATGTATTAACATTTCGAGTACTGAACTCTCTGCTTTCAGCTTGTACATCTTCCATTATGCAACATCTTTAAATTGTTTTTGATACATTTCTAAAACTGAACGGTCTACTCCATTTAATTAGAATGTTTTTGTTTTGAGAATGTTGGGGCTTATTCCTGGATCTGACTGAGAAATGAAAAATGCATTTGATTTGACAGAGAAGTGGACGCTATTTGGGGAGGAACATGCATCAACTGAATTTTTGCTCTGTTGATCACGTGGCCCAACTTCCAGTTAGGAGGGTGGGTGAATTTTCCAGCCTCTCTCCCTTAGCCTGCTGACAGCTTTGGGCCATATCTGGGGGAGATTGAGGGCTATCCTGGGAATTCAGCATATATTACGCTCCGTAGGCCTAGTTGGACCAACTGTATCTGAAAGCTGACATAGGTCCTGGACTGAGCCTTTCAAAGACCCTAAAAGGTCAATCGGCTAAAGTAATTAATCTTAGAAAGGCATTGATTGCCTTAAAATGATTGGCCTATTTTCCTTTCAGGGAAATAGAAGAAAAATTCATGGGATAGAAATTTATCTATGTGTACCCAGACTCGATGCTGTGCCAGAAAGCGTGCCCCAACTGATAGGCTTGAGGTCAGCCCAAAATTGGGCTTCGGGCTCTGTTAACATTTTATGCACAAGCCTGTTGCACCTTCGCAGGTAGCTTGCGCATTGTGTGACGAAAGTCAGGCTGCTTGCCCTGCCCAATGGCACGTCTCAGGAGAGGGCAATGGGGCGGAGGGGGACTGATGGCAACAACTGTGGAGTCACGCGACAACAAGAAGGTTTTTGATTGCTTTGGAAAAACGTACTTTTCATTGGTGACCACGGGGACCGCTTAAGTCAGCAATGCTGTGCAATGCCGTGCCCCCTTATCTTGTATGGTGCATTTACGTTTTCAGTTTGCAACTGACAGCGCCGCCAAAGTCAACCGTGACTATAAACAAAGTGAACTTGTGCCACCAAAGGGAAATTCCCATCCACTGCTGCCACACCAGTGCCAGCTGCAGCAACACAAACCTGTGCTGTCAGAAGTAGAGGTGACCTCCAAGAGACCCCAAAAAGAATGTTCTCTGTGGGTAGATGAGAGGAGATTTTATAGTGTATGTTTCTATTAAGATGACCAAGAAAGCTGGTTTTCCTGCAGCTATAGAGAATTTACTACTTATAATATGCCGGGACTTGTGGGATTTTAGCTTTGTGCGCTAAGCAGCTGAAGTGCTCCAATGTGCATCCGTACAAACAAGAAAAGTGCTTTTGCTGTTGCTAACCTGCATGGAGATTATCCAGATAATTGTTGTTTATAATTTTGCAGTTGTTTTAATAAAGTGAATCCAGCTGCTATAGAAACTGCCCTCACAGGGATATTTCCACTGAAATAAGACAGGCAACCAATAACAGGGAACTGCTTTGAAGATGTTCAATGGAGCACCCTGGTTGTTGTATTCGTATCTTCATGCTCTTCCCTTGGGGAACAGTGTGTGAAGTAGTGGACGGATTTGCAGGCTGATTAACAGTTTGACAGGCCGCGACATGAACAATCCTTCCATGGCCATAACCATCTTTATACCAGCCGATTAATGCTATATAGCGGGAGGGATTTATGAGCGCTCTCAACCCATTAGATGGGAAGGGCCACCCACACCCATTGGACATGAGTATCCCGCTGGATGTCAACCCAGAATTCAGAGCCAAAGCTCCAGTTTCCGCTCACCAGGACACACTCGAGTGGGGTTTGGACCCCGCACCTTCTGACTCGAGAGGTGGGGAAGAAAAGGCTCTCTCCAGCACCCTGGTGATTCATTTGTCACTGCCTTGGACATCTTTAAAACCTGTGAGTGTGTTTTTTTATTTGTTCATGGGATATGGGCGTCGCTGGTAAGGCCAGCATTTATTGCCCATCCCTAAGTACCCTTAAGAAGGTGGTGGTGAACCACCTTCTTGAACCGCTGCAGTCCGTGTGGTGAAGGTACTCCGACCGTGCTGTTAGGGACGGAGTTCCAGGATTTTGACCCAGTGACGATGAAGGAATGGCGATATACTTCCAAGTCAGGATGGTGTGTGACTTGGAGGGGAACTTGGAGGTGGTGATGTTCCCATGCGCCTGTTGCCCTTGTCCTTCTAGGTGGTAGAGGTCGTGGGTTTGGGAGGTGCTGTCGTAGAAGCCTTGACAAATTGCTATAGTGCATCTTGTAGATGGTACACACTGCAGCCACAGTGCACCGGTGGTGGAGGGAGTCAATGTTTAAGGTGGTGGATGGGGTCGAGCTTCTTGAGTGTTGTTGGAGCTGCACTCATCCAGGCAGGTGGAGAGTATTCTATTACACTCCTGACTTGTGCCTTGCAGATGGTGGAAAGGCTTTGGAGAGTCAGGAGGTGAGACGTTTGCCATAGAATATCTGCTCTTGTTGCTACAGTATTTATGTGGCTGGTCCAGTTGAGTTTCTGGTCAATGGTGACCCCCGGGATGTTGATGGTGGGGGATTCGGTGATGATAATGCCATTGAATGCTAAAGGGCGGTGGTTAGACTCTCGCTTGTTGGAGATAGTCATTGTCTGGCACTTGTGTGGTGCGAATGTCGCATCATGGAGTTCTAGATATATCAGGACTGATATTCCTCTAATCTGCTCCCAAATAGTACCTAAGATATTGGTGGAATGCGGAGGAAAAGTGGGCATTAATCTTTGCTCCCATTCTGCTTCTGACTGATACTGCACACAACTTCCACTATCACTTTTCTAATATCTGCACCTGACTGCCTGAACAGGGTGCAGCTATGTAAATGACATTAGAAATAGATGTTAATAGAATCTTCACACAGATTTCCGAACATACGGTACTGACAGGTAGGAAAAGACCAGCTGGTTCATCAAGCCTGCCCCACACTCATAATGCCTGGAACATCATGACTAAACATTTCCTACCCTCCAGCAACCATGTAATCTTGATCTAATAGTGCTGGCTGCAGATCAGATGCAAACATCCCCCATAAAAACCTGGCAGTACTGGTTTCTGAGCTACTTTCTTAAGGGACAGGTTGGTATTGGCAAGAAAAGTCTTTATTTTTGACTTTTTTAATAAAAAGATGGTTTTGCTGCTTCAGTACTTGTTACCCAATTAGTCTTGGAGGGCGAGCTCAATACTGTGCAGCCTCCCATCTGCTTTTTCAATATAGCTTATTTGGAGACAGAGAAGGGAAAAAGCCACCAGCTCCTTTGACAGCTGCTGAAGCCATTCACCTGACCCTCTCCTTAGCTGTATCCCTACCACAAGAATTTCCCTATCCCCCGTCCTTGACTGTACAACTGCTCTGTCCAACCTTGAATGAAAGGAGAAGTCTCACAGTCATACCAGCACCTCCTCCTATTCCCACACCATCATTCTTAATACCCACATGCGTTTGCCCCATTCCTCCACCTATTGCTTGGCACCGTGGTCTCTCGCCAATAGTATGTTCATGCTATCTAGTTTCCTCTCCGTTGCTCTATCTGTGGTGTGACTGATGACTTATCCTTTGACAAATTTCCCAGTAACTCAGGTGTTCCCCAGGGCTTTTATTTCTCGGTCCTTCTTCATATCAATGACCTCCACCAATCAGAATCTTTTGCTTATGACTGCACCTTACATTCATCAACTTTCTTCACGTTGCACACCCTCACTGCACAGATTTCTCTCGTAACATAACGGCTGGGGGGGGGGGGCGGGAGGGAGGGACAGAAGAGCCCCGAAGAGCTATGCCATTGTCACCTCCTCATTCAACAATTCCAATTCTCCCCTGGCCAGCATCCCATCCTCCACCCCCTGTAAACCTCAGCTGATCCGAGACTCTGCTGCCCATAGTCTATGCAGCACCAAGTCCCACTCACCCCTCTGCTGCCCATAGTCTATGCAGCACCAAGTCCACTCACCCCTCTGCTGCCCATAGTCTATGCAGCCCCAAGTCCCACTCACCCCTCTGCTGCCCATAGTCTATGCAGCACCAAGTCCCACTCACCCCTCTGCTGCCCATAGTCTATGCAGCACCAAGTCCCACTCACCCCTCTGCTGCCCATAGTCTATGCAGCCCCAAGTCCCACTCACCCCTCTGCTGCCCATAGTCTATGCAGCACCAAGTCCCACTCACCCCTCTGCTGCCCATAGTCTATGCAGCACCAAGTCCCACTCGCCCATCACCCATGACCTTGCAGACCTGCATTGGCTCCCAGCTCCCCTACTGCCTCAAATTTAACATTCTTATTCTTGTGTTTAAAATCCCTCCATGGCCTCATCCCTCTATATCTCTGCAGTCAGTGTGAAACTTATCCACTGCCCCCATACTATGGATTGGCTTTTCAAATACCTTTCTTGCATTCCTGGGCAAGTTACAAGAAAAAAAATGTGTTGTCTGATATGCAATCCTTTCTCCATTGGAACCTCCTTACCTCTGTGTTTTGTTGATACTACTATAATCAATGTTCCTTTGAACTTTCCTCTCTTGTTAACTCCTAAGCATAAAATGCACTGCTCTACATATTCCTCCTCCTCCCTGCATCCTCACTGTGCAATATCAAGACTCTTGCTCCAACGTACTCTTTGCCAGGACCTTAAAACTGTAAATTTTTTCTTACCATTCTCAGTCTTTTCTTCCTCCCACAAACTTCAGGCTTTTAAAAACCAGATTTGGAATCGATTAATCACTGCTTACTGACTACCTCATCTTCTGTTTGACTTTTTTCAACCATAGTGCTGTCTCGCTCTATAGACTTTGGCTCTTGACACTACTCTAATATAAGGAAATCAATGAGCTTGTTCTGTTTTGTTAATGTTTAAGGCAGTTATTGAATTGAAGACTTGAGTATGAAGCCATCACCATAATTACTGTCTCTAAGGTCTTAATATTGAAGGAGAGGTGGTAACTGCCTCATATCTAAACATTTAATACCATATGCTACTTTGAGATGGTCGCAGAATTCTTAGTTGAGCTATGGATTGATGTCAAAAACTGAGAAGACTCTTTATCGTGAAGTGCCTGATTTTGTTTATACAGCACTAGCTGGGGGGGCCCAGCGTTGCCAGGGCAGTTTAGAGGGCCGCGCGGTTGACGGCCGGCCGCTGCCGCTCCCCCGCTCTATGTCTCGGGCCGAGCGGTTGTGAGGCCCGGCCACAGTGACCCCAACTCACCTCCCGCTCTGGCGGCCGACGCAGCTGCCCCGCTTGCTGTTGAGGAAAAGCAGGGGAAAAAATGGCGGCTACGTTTCGGGAGGCTGCAGGATTAGGTCCCGCCCATGACGCACCGATTGGTCAACCATCAGGTCACTGAACTGTAGGATTGGTCAACCATCACGTTACTCAACGCTAATGAGCGGTAGGATTGGTCAACCGCTAATGAGCGGATTTTTGAACGTTTTTTGTATACTGTCTGAACAATTTTTGTCTGACCAAAAAGTAAATATGCCTATGACACTCCCCCGATCATCAGCTTTCTTTTGATATAACATATGTGTAGGTACGCGCTATAACTTTTGAGTGTATAGTGGACAGACAGATATACGGACAGACAGACAGACGGACAGACACCACTATCCTTTTATATATATAATATACCAGCTGGGGGTGCCCGGCGGTGCCGAGGCTTTTTTGAGGGCATGTGTTGTTGGAAGAGAGAGAGAGCGTGACTGGGGGAAGAGACGAGCGCGACTGGGGGGGAAGAGAGAGCGCGACTGGGGGGGAAGAGAGAGAGCGACTGGGGGGAAGAGAGCGGGCGACTGGGGGGAAGAGAGAGAGCGACTGGGGGAAGAGAGAGAGCGAGAGACTGGGGGGACGAGAGAGAACGAGAGACTGGGGGAAGAGAGAGAGCGAGAGACTGGGGGGAAGAGAGAGAACGAGAGACTGGGGAGAAGAGAGAGAGCGAGAGACTGGGGGGGAAGAGAGAGCGCGACTGGGGGGAAGGGGGATGAAGGGGGAGGAAGGGAGGAAAGGAGGGGGAGGGAAGGGGGGGTAGGGGAGGGGGGAGGGAAGGGGGGTTAGGGGTGAGAAGGTGGGGGAGGGGGTTAGAGGGGGGGGAGGGAGCGGGAGAGAGCGGAGAGAGGGGAGAGAGGAGAGGGGGGGAGAGGGGAGGGGAGGAGGAGAGGGGGAGAGAGGGGAGGGAGAGAGGGGAGGGAGAGGGAAGGAGAGAGAGACAGAGAGAGAGGGAAGGAGAGAGAGACAAACAGAGGGAAGGAGAGAGAGAGACTGGGGAGAGAGAGACTGGGAGAGAGAAAGAGTAGAGAGACTGGGGGGGAGAGAGAGAGAGAGAGACGGGGAGATAGAGAGAGAGAGACTGGGGAGATATAGAGAGAGCGACTGAGGGGGGAGAGAGATAGCGACTGAGGGGAGAGAGATAGCGACTGAGGGGAGAGAGAGAGACCTGGGGGAGAGAGAGAGAGACGGGGAGAGAGAGAGAGTAGAGAGATTGGGGGAGAGAGAAGAGAGAGACTGGGGAGAGAGAGAGAGAATGGGGAGATAGAGAGAGAGAGATAGAGAGAGAGACTGAGGGGGAGAGAGAGTGCGACTGAGGGGGGAGAGAGAGAGAGAGAGACGGGGAGAGAGAGAGACTGGCGAGATAGAGAGAGAGAGACTGAGGGGAGAGAGAGAGAGGAGTGACTGGGGGAGAGAGATGAGAGAGAGACTGAGGGGAGAGAGAGAGAGTGACTGGGGAGAGAGAGAGAGATGATGTGCCTCAATAATTCCGAGACTCGAAGGTAGCAGAACAAAACAAGGCTTTTATTAACTTAGAACGAAACACGTAAGCGGAGAGAGATGTCGTCCTTCTGGAGATTGGGGCTAGACTGAAGCTAGCTTACAAACGGGGCCAGGTATGGGCGGGAGCCCTACACACAGCACATTCCAGCACATTCCAGTATACAATACAGCACATTCCAGGTACACAATACAATGAGTCACACGACACCAGGTTATAGTCCAACAGCTTTATTTGAAATCACAAGCTTTCGGAGCACTGCTCCTTCTTCAGGTGAAGGAGCAGTGCTCCGAAAGCTTGTGATTTCAAATAAAGCTGTTGGACTATAACCTGGTGTCGTGTGACTTCTTACATTTGTCCACCCCAGTCCAACTCCGGCATCTCCACACCACAATACAATGAGTCTGGGGGAAGGGAAATGACACTGAAACGATCTCAGTCACAGGCAGTGATGAATGGAAATATTTCATCACAAGAGAGAGACTGGGAGGGAGAGAGAGGAGAGAGACTGGGGAGGAGAGAGAGAGAATGGGGAGATAGATAGAGAGAGAGAGACTGAGGGGAGAGAGAGAGAGAGACTGGGGGAGAGAGAGAGAGAGAGACTGGGGGGAGAGAGCGAGAGAGAGACTGGGGGAGAGAGAGAGACGGGGGGTGGGGGGGAGAGGAGAGAGAGACTGAGGAGAGAGAGAGATAGAGAGAGACTTGGGGGGTGAGAGGGAGAGAGTGGAGGGAGAGGGAGAGAGTGGGGGAGAGAGAGAGAGAGACTGGGGGGAAAGAGACTGGGGGGAGAGAGAGACGGGGGAGAGAGAGACTGGGGGGAGAGAGAGACTGGAGGGGAGAGAGAGAGAGACTGGGGGGAGAGAGAGACGGGGGATGAGAGCGAGAGAGAGACTGGGGGATGAGAGAGAGATGGGGGTGGGGGGGAGAGAGAGAGAGACTGAGGAGAGAGAGATAGAGAGAGACTTGGGGGGGGGAGAGGGAGAGAGTGGAGGGAGAGGGAGAGAGTGGGGGAGAGAGAGAGACTGGGGGGGGAGAGAGAGACGGGGGAGAGAGAGACTGGGGGGAGAGAGAGAGACTGGAGGGGAGAGAGAGAGAGACTGGGGGGAGAGAGAGACTGGGGGGAGAGGGAGACTGGAGAGAGAGAGAGACTGGGGGAGAGAGAGAGAGACTGGGGAGAGAGAGGAGAGAGACTGGGGGAGAGAGAGAGAGACTGGGGGAGAGAGAGACTGAGAGAGAGACTGGGAGCCAGAGAGAGAGATAGAGAGACGGGGAGTGA